>NC_142438.1:55474393-55777424 GCF_059453495.1 Arachis ipaensis
AGTCCTTTTTTAACATAGAGACATTTTTCAAAATAAGCTTGCAAATCAAGGTTTTTTTTTTTAAATGAAATCCCTTTTTCGTATATTTTTACATGGAATTGGGCAGCATCTCCCTTTAACATTTGGCTTTACCACTCTTACAGGTTCCTTCATTCTCTCAACAATTCACTAATCTGATTCCACAAACATCAATTTCCAAACCATTGCAATAGTGCTCACTATTATCAAATAAGTCTCAAATCAACAACCAAACCAAGAAAATTAACATGACTATAAATTCCAGCAACATTCACAGCCTCAATCCAAACTCAATTTATATTTCAGTTTAACAAACAACACCAATTAAACACTATTCACAATCACAATTCAACCAATCCTAATCAGATAGTAAAACTACACACTTATAAATTATTTGCAAGTATTCAATAAGTCTTTCGGGCATTCTTAAATTAAAACTTTTAATTTCAAAACGAACCCCCTACCTCAGTTAGTCGAAACCCACAAAGTTAAGAGTGTCTCCAATTTCGTTTTAACTTGTAGCAACAGCAACAGCCTCAAACCAGATTAGCAACAGCAGCGGCATTAGCCGCACCAACAACTCCCCGCAACAGCAATACCATCGTACAATTTGCAGTGGCAGCCCTAATACGTTAATATCTCAAAATTCTCAACAACCGTAAAACTAAATAGTAATAACGAGGGTTTTAAAATTGGGGACACTTACAGAAATTAAAAAGAACAGGGGAAAGGACTAGCAGCAGCTTCGTTGGTAACTTCCGACAATCAAAGCAGCGATGAGGAGCTTGGCAACGGTGATTGGCCCCAGCGGCGGCGCGACGGTTCGTCAGTGGCAGAGCTGGCGGCAATGGGTCCCTCGATGGCAGCAGAACGCGATGGTTCCTCTCCTTCCTCATGTTCAGACTCCCGATTGTGAGGCGTGGTGACCGTGACGTTAACAGCGCATGCAGTTTGGCGATAGAGGTGTGAACGGCGGCACAGGCAGCGACAAACGGCGGCATCTCCTCCCCCTGGGTCCTAGCCCGTTTCCTCTACTCCCTTCTCCTTCGTCAGTGATGGCGGCGCAACTTCTTCTAGCAGTGGTGGTTTCCCCCGCGAGTTCCTTTTGTCTCTCCTGACACTCCTGATGACAGTGACGGCAGTGAGGTGCAACGGCAAGCTGGACGTGGCGGCGCAGCAGCAAACCCCGCGGCGCCATCCCTCCCCCTCTCTTCTTCTCCCTCGCGCTTTGATTTCCCCTCTCAACTCTCTAATCTCAAACTCTCGTTTCTTCCCTTCTGTTACCTTCCTTCGTTGAGGTGTGGGTGTGGGTAAAAAGGAAAAGGGGGTTGGCGGTGGTAAGCGGCAAGAAGATTGAGCGTGGCTCACTGAGGGGTTGACAGGCTAGGGGGTATATGTGTGTGAGTTTAGTAGGAGGGTTAGCAAAATTGGGGATTTAGGGTTTTGTTTATAAAATTAAGAATTTTGGGTAGTTTAGTAATTTTAATAAAATTAGGGTAATATCTAATTGAAAACTAATTTTAATCTAATACTAATATTTATAAAATATTTATTTAATTATTAACTTAATTTATTTTCAAATAAACATTCTAGTGTAATAATTAGATTTAATCAAATTAATTTCTTTTAGAATCATAAAATAGAGTTAAAAATCTAATTATTCAAATTAAATCATATATCTAAAAATTTTCATTATTTTTTAATTACTCAAATTTTTACATTAATAATAAAAAAATATTCAATTAATATAAAATTTTCTAAAATTAATATCTTAAATAAATAAAATAAATTATAATTAATTTATTATTTAATTTCTAAAAATCTGAGTTCTTATATCACCAAACCAAGCATATGTATAATATGGTATTTAAATATAGTTTTTAAAAAACATTTTTAAAACTTAAAATTGTAATTCTAGTTAAATGTATGAATAATTTTTTAAAAAATTATTATCAGTAATTATTTTGATGAATGATAAATATTGAGTTTGAAAAAATAATATTTTATTTGATGATGATAAATATTAGTAGTTTAGGTTAAAAGTCCAAATATTTTTGTAATGTGTGTGGTTATTGTGCATAAAAATAAAATAGCTATCAAACAGGCCTAAATTCACTTGCCAACACCAACTTCCTCTTTTGACGGGTAATCAATGTGTCAAATTTACTTGTCAACACTCACTTTTTTCCTCTGGCCAGGGACCAACATGTAGTACCTACAATCTAAAATTGACATAATGTTTCACAATTTAAATGGTATTTTTAAAAGTGGGTTTAAGTAAAATGAAAAAGTGAAACACATAGTTTAAGCATTGAAAAAGAGAAAAAGAGAAAAAGAGAGAAGTTCAAAGTTGGAAGCAAAAGAGAAAAATCAAATCTGATTTGGTACAGAAGCAAATCAAAGAAGCTGAATTACCATCTCTGTGCAACCACTCTAACTTGTTGAACTTTTCATCTTCTCAGCTGTACATTTTTAGGTAAGAAGAAGAAAATGGAGATTGTTTTTTTCTACTGTAAATCAAAGGTCACAATTGAAATTTGGAGCCAAAGAACGGATCAATGGTTCAGATCTTTGAAGTCAAAAGAAAAGGAAAAAGAAGCAGATAGGTCAGAATCCAAGCCAACTCTCTATCCATGAAAATCCACTGCTGTCCCATCTTTTCTCTACGTCCCTACTTTGATCTTTGGGGAAGAAGACAAAGTCAAAGGTGCATTCTCACCAAGCTCAAGTTTAGAAGCTTTACTCTTATATAAAAGGGTAAACAGTAAGAAATTGAAGTAACGAGAATGAGTACGATGTTTAGGTTTCATAGCTTTTTAGCTATACCTTCTTCTTTTTCATGGTTTTACATTAAAATTTCTGTTCTTCATTTTTATCTTTCCTTGTTTCAAGTCAATGAAAAAATGCTAATTAGTGGGGAATCAGTAAAAGCCATTGACAGAAAAGGCAAAGAGAGAAAGTTTGGAGAAAACCCAGAAATTATGTCAATATCTTTTGTAATTGTTTTTGTTTTGTTTTCATAAACTTGAAAGGTTTTCTTTGCTAAGTTGGGTGAGCACTTAGTGTTGAGAGTCTAGAGAGTGAACTTAGCCAAATTAAATTTGGGTAGAAGTTTGGTTTGTCCCTGATAGGATTAGGTTAAATCCTTGGAATATGTGTTTGTTAATCTTTGAAAAAGATAGTGGAAATTCCACCACAGTTGTGGTGAAAACTGGATGTAGGCAACATTGCACATGCTAGTTGAACCAGGATATATGACTGTGTTATTTTCTCTTCTCCACTCCTTCTGATCTTCTCGTTTTGAGACAAAATAAAATTATCTCCCATTTAATCAACTTCACAGATGTCATAGCAACACAGAGAGTTAACATCACTTTTTTGCTCCGTTCCTGATTCAATCAGGGAAAGACAAAATGAATTTGTCTCTGGCATAATCAATGTTGCAGACTCCACAACAACAAGTTCTTAAAAACTGGTTTGAAGTTTAAAAGAGTACAAATTTAAAAGAGGCCATAGATTCAACCCCCTTCTCTATGCCATTGGGAACCTTCGATTAGTATCAAGCGCAGCATCCAAGGAATCAAGCTTCACAGTTTGGAGCAAAGATCTAATGGCCAACAATATGAGTGCAAACACTGTGGCTTGCACACTCGCTGAGGTTAGTCCAACAACAGACCACCTTTTTTAATTGGCAAGAACTACACTTACTGAAATGAGAGAATGCAGATATTTGTGTAGTCCGTTGATTACAACATATGGAAGATTATTGTGGATAGTCCGCAAGTCCCAACAAAGACAAGTACTGAAGGAGTGGTGACTCCCAAAAAAGAAGACGAATGAAACAAAGAAGATAAGAAAAAGGTGGAGCTAAACGCTAAGGCAATCAACATGATGAATTGCGCAATTATCTTTGAGGAATTTCAGAAGGTCTCAAGATGCAAAATAACAAAAGAGATTTAGGATAAACTCCAAGTCACTCATGAAGGCACTCAACATGTCAAGAAAACAAAGATTGATATACTTAGAAAGGAATATGAAATGTTCACTATGAATGAATGAGAAACCATCCATGAGATGTTTGAAAGATTTTTTATCATCATCAATAGCTTGGGTGCTATGGAGATGACTCACATCGAACAAGTGTTAGTGAGAAAAACACTAAAAAATATCAATAAAGAGTGAAAAACAAAAGCAACTGTTATTTTTAAGAGCAACAATCTGAATCAAATGACCTATAATAAGTTGAGAGGAAAACTACTTGCTTATGAAACTACCCACATGAACTGAGACACAAAAAAGAAAGGAGTGTCCTTGAAATCCAATATTGATTCATTGGAAGAAGATTACAATGATAGTTTTTCGAATGACGAAATTTTGGTTTTTGCTAGGAGGTTGAGAAGACTCATGAGAAGCAAAGTAAAGAGTAAAGGCACATGTTCAAAAGAGCACAAGAGGGATTTTAGCAAGGTCATATGTCATCATTATAAGAAGGATGGCCATTTCAAGTATGACTATCCTAAACTCAAGAAGGAGGACAAGATGAAGAAAGACAAGAAGAATGTGCTAATGGCAGGACCTTGAAAATGACTCTGATGATGAAGCTGAGTCTGAACAAGAAGCACAAGTAAATCTTATAGCTGGTCAAGATCAACTAGAAGAGGTAAATTATTCTAACCTATCTAATGAGGACTTGCATTTAATTATTGATGACTTAACTGTATATGTTAGAAATATTCTGGAAAAATATGACAAATCCAAAGCTAAAAATAATTTCTTAAAAGCTAAAAATGATTTTCTCAAAGAGAAAGTGAAGGAAATTGAATGTGTCACTGATTTTATCAAAGAAAACAGATTCTTTAAATCTAAAATTGAAAAACTTAAAGGAAACATTCGGTTAATCTTCACTTGATCTCATTGTAGAAAATGAAAGGTTACATGAGGTGATTAATGTTTTAAAATGTGATTTGACACAATTTTCTCTAAGTTCTAGCAACCTAGACAAAATGCTAGCCAGTCAAAAACCCATGTTTGAAAAATCTAGTTTAGGTTACTTTGAGAAAAATGATGCTGGTTTTGAAAAACTACTTCCTAAAAATGAAGCATCAACCTCAAGAACCAATAACCACAAAACCTCATATCACTCTCAAAATTCTGCAAAAAGAAATCGTTGTCACTCTTGCAAAAAGAATGGTCATACCTCTCATTAATGTTTTATTGTTGAAAGAAAAGTTGGAACATAGTGTACAAAATGGTAAGTGATTTTAATGTTTTTGGGCAACCAAGGCAGATTAACATTAAGGGATCCAAATTCATTTAGATACCTAAGTTACTTAAAGTTTTGTGCAGATTTGCCTTACATCCAAGAAGAAAAATGACATGTGGTATCTAGATAGTGGATGCTCAAGGCATATGACCAAAAAGTAAATTTTTTTCATCAAGCTAAACAAGTATGATGGAGAATTTGTGACTTTTGATGATCATAGAAAAGGAAAGATCATTGCTCTTGGTAAAATTAAATCAGTAAAGATCTTTCTACTTGTATTGACAATGTGTTTTTGGTGGATGGTTTGAGACACAATCTTTTAACTATTAGCCAACTTTGTGACCTAGGTGACGAATGGATTTTTGATGGTTTAGAATTCACAATTGAAATCTCGTTGTAAAGTATAGCTTCTAAACCAACAATAATCCTTTCATACAAAAGATTGTTTGTCACAAGTAACAAACCCCTAAAATTAATAACCGAAGTATTCAAACCTCGGGTCGTTCTCCCTAGGAATTGTAATGAAGTGTCTTGTTATCGGTTGTGAGTTATATTTGGGGTTTTGATATGAAGCATGAAAGATAAATGGTAAGAAAGTAAACTAATGGCTAAAAAGGTCTTGGCAAGGGTTGGTGGTCAAAGATCTCTATCCTAATCACTAACCACAATATGAGAATTGGCAAGGATTAATCTCATTAAATCATCCTCTAACTAGTAGTAAAGGAAAGTCAAATGAGCTATATCAATCCTAGTCCATAAGTCTTAACTCTCCACTAATTCAATTAGTGAGAACTAGAGTCAATGAATCCCAATCATCAATTACTTGGACATTAGTAACTCAAGAGTTCCTAAGTTACCTTTCCAAGCCAAGAACATAAAACTCTACTCTAAAATCCAACCAAGCATTTCATCAAACACTTGGAAGGCACAAAAGAAAAACATAGTAAATCAACAACAAGAATTAATTCTAACTACAATCAACTGTAAAGAATTAACAACAACAATTAAAGGAAACAAGATCTACATGAATTACCTCTTATTGAATTGAAAGAAAATGTAATGAACAATAGTAGATCTACAACAAAACATAAGAACAACATAAAGGAAATTACAACAAAAGAATGGAAGAAGAATGAATGTAACAACAAAGAATTGAGAGGTAGAAGGAGATGAAAGCATGAATTAAAATCTAGATCTAAGATTATTGAACTAAACCTAATCCTAATTCTAGAGAGAAGTGAGAGCTTCTCTCTCTAGAAACTAACTCTCACCACTAAACTAAGCTAAAACTAAACTAATGATAACTAACTTCTAAAGTATGAAAAGTATGAAAAGTATGAAAAATATGAAAAGTATTGATGCGCATAAACTTGTTATGCTACGATTTAGGAAATTGCACGATCGGCAAAATTCCTTCCGGCAAGTGCACCGGTTATCGTCAAGTAAAAACTCACAATAGAGTGAGGTCGAATCCCACAAGGATTGGTTGAGTGAGCAATTCGGATTAGAAGTTTGTTCTAGTTGAGCGGAATCAAGATTTAGATGAGAATTGCGGAATGTAAAATTGGCGGGAAACGTAAATGACAAGAAATTTAAATGGCGGAATCTTAAATTGCATGAATTAAAGAGCAGAAGCTAGATTGCTAAAATTAAAAGGGAATGGGGGTGATTGCATGAATGTAATTGCAGAATGTAAAGAGAAAGTGGAAATCGGAAATGGGGAATTCATTGGGTTATAGGAGATATTGAGATCTCCGAATCAAAACATGTTTATCTCTTCCTCAAGCAATGCGTTCATTGAATTTTGCTTGGCAATCTTATATGATTGGATCCCAATCCCTTGGCTCACCAATTCTCTCTAAAAACAAACAAATTCCCAATCCCTTGGTTTAAATGTTCATAAGAAGAGATGATGCTCGATCACTGATTATACCACACAGTTTCATGAACCACAATTTGGTAGGATTACATGTCACAATATCCATCCAAACCCCAATCCAATTCACTGTGAGAAAGCTTCTCTAGCATGAATCCTCCATTCCTTTCCCAAGGTTCCGAAGGATTCCAATTATGGATAGTCTCTTTCCCAAGACAACTAACCAATGGAATTAGATCGAGAAGCTTTCTAACAAAATTCAAGAGAAAAGATTGAAGAAGAAGATAAACTATTATTGATTCATTGAATTACAATAGAGCTCCCTAACCCAATGAAAGGGGGTTTAGTGAGTCATAGCTCTGAATTCAATTACAAAGATATGAAAACTAGCCAAAATGAAAAGGTAAAAGTCCTTCCTAACTTAAATTCTATCCTATTTATACACTTTCTATATTGAGCTTCTGTTGTGTTTCTTGGGCTTTGAGGCCTCTCCCTGCTTTCCTTTTGCCTTGGGTTTATGATCCATAATCTTGATGAGGCTGTTGATCCAAAATCTGTAACATTCATTGAGCCAACTTAGTGATAATCAAATAATGACACATGACTCAATAAATTGAAATTTCAGACTCATCAATCCTTCAGGCCCAATCCCATAAACCATGATATTCAATTGGGTTTCATACCAGAGTAAGTTTAAGTTAATTTTGTGCTCAAATACTAACTTAAACCGCAATATTGTTGGCCCAGAAACCTTTTCCAAGAGTGGCGTTTAAGTTGCAGTTTAAGCTTAAACTGTAGCTTAAACGCCAGACACTTCCAGTGATGCCTTTTGTGGAAGCACGTTTAAGCTTCAGTTTAAGGTTAAACTGAAGCTTAAACGTGGAAATGGAAGAAGGCAGCCCTGGAGGGTAACTTAGTCGAACACGTTTAAGCTTCAGTTTAAGGTTAAACTGAAGCTTAAACGTGGAGATAGAAAAGGCAGCCCTGGAGGTCGAACACGTTTAAGCTCCAGTTTAAGGTTAAACTGGAGCTTAAACGTGGAAATGGAAGAAGGCATCCTGGAGGTCGAACACGTTTAAGCTCCAGTTTAAGGTTAAACTGGAGCTTAAACGTGGAAGCTGAGAAAGGTAGCCCTGGAGGTGTCGAACACGTTTAAGCTCCAGTTTAAGGTTAAACTGGAGCTTAAACGTGGAAATGGAGAAAGCAACCCTGGAGGAGAAAACTTGGTCGAACACGTTTAAGCTCCAGTTTAAGGTTAAACTGGAGCTTAAACGTGGAAATGGCTCCCTGGTGCACTTCCCATTTCTGGCGTTTAACCTCCAGTTTAAGGTTAAACTGGAGGTTAAACGTGGAAATGCTTCCTGATTGGCATTCTCATTCTGGCGTTTAACCTCCAGTTTAAGGTCAAACTGGAGGTTAAACGTGGAAATGCTTCTTTGGTGAGACTTTCATTCTGGCGTTTAACCTCCAGTTTAAGGTTAAACTGGAGGTTAAACTTCAGTTTCAGCATTTCTTAGCCTTCATGATTCTGGCGTTTAAGCTCCAGTTTAGGCTTAAACTGGAACTTAAACTCCACATGTGATATTCAAGCTTCCTTTATTGACTTTGTTGCTTCCTTGCCTAGCCTCTTCTTCCCTGAAATCATCCAAACAATTGCATCAAAGTCTTGCAAAATTTCATGAGAAATCTTCCATTCATAGCATTCAAGTAATATAACTAAAAACTCATGGAATTTGCATCAAAATCATACTGTTTGGATGGTTCATTGCTTTGTTCTTCTTTTAACCATTCTTGGTTACTTTAAGCTCAAGAAAATGCATAAAACATCTAAAACTATCAAAAAAATGCTAGTGAAACTAGCCTAAGATGCCTTGGCATCACAACACCAAACTTAATACTTGCTTGTCCCTAAGCAAGTCCTGAGTTATTTGAGAAGAAAGTATGAAACAGAAAGCAATTACATTGGCTATATTAGCAAGCATTTGAAGTTCATCAGAAGGGTTTTATGCAGAAAGTTGCAGCATCACTTTTTCATACTTATCAGGTAAGATTATCACTTTTTCATTGCATCCATCAAACACTGCTATGGCCTCTTGTTATTCTTATGTCCTTGGCACTTTTCTCTTCTTTGTTTTTCTTTTCTTTTTCTTAGAGCTCCTTTGCTCCTTGTTTGCTTGGTGTCATGTGTTGCACAAGCCTTTGGCATTTTCGTTTTCTTATCAGTGCAATACACATATCCACTTCAGGCATTTTAGTTCACATTTCTTCTTGAGACATTGGTGCCCAGCACCTCTTTGTGTGACTAAATGTTTTGTATTTAGGTTGCTCTTGATAATGGAATTTTGGTTGATAATCCCGGGTTAGTTAACCCAAGTTACCAAGTGTTGAAACACTCCTCAGAACCTATTCATCCAAGCATATCCTTAATACATGAACACCACAGGCATTTGTCTCAGAAGTTCAAACCATTGGTGCCTAGCTTATTTTCTCAATTTTTTTTTTCTTTTTGGTTGTCCTTTTTCAGTGGCTTTTTTCTTCTTCTTTTTCTTTCTTTTTCATGGCCAAAGACATTTATTCATCAAGATCCATAGACAGTTTTCAATTTCTACATAAAAAATGATAATTCTACACTCTATTTCCAGTGATCTGACTGACAATCAAGCATGCATACCACCACTTAATTCTACTTGATTTGTCACTAATTTAGCCAAGTTACTTTTGTTCAAACTTTTCTTTTATTTTTGGAAACAGAACAAGCATGGCAAGCACTTGTTTAAGAAGGTGAAGTTATATCCAAACATCTAGGCATTCACTTTATTCAAAGCAATAAACAGACAAATATACTAAAAACTTCACATTCCAGAAAGATTCAACATTTACAGTTTAAACCAGAACAAGCATGCTTTTGTTTGCCCTTTTTAAAGAATTATCAAGGAACAATACCACCTTGTGAAATTTCTTGTTTTCTCTTTGTTGTCAGGAAACACTTTGATTTCTCCTTCTTCTCCTAATTGTTGCTTCATGTTTTAAGATCCTTGTTTCCTTTCCTGCAAAGAGTGATGAAGTTGCTTGCTTCTCAAGCACTTGATTGGTTAGCTCAACTATGTGTGGGTAAGTATCTGAGTCTTAAGTTGGTGTGTGAACACCAAACTTAGTCTCCCACTTACTTCTCTGTTCTTTGAATCCTTGAGTTCTCTTTGGAATGAAGTTGCTGCTAAGGGTTTTAAGCATTTCTGTGACTGCTTAGAATGGTTGTTCCTTTCATATAATTCAAAGGTTGTTGTGTTCAGTTGATCTTTATGGTGGAACACCAAACTTAGAGTCACACATTCCCCTTTGAATTATTGATCCACGAATTCATTGTTTGGTGTGAAACACCAAACTTAATTCTTTGCAATGCACAGAAACTACTTCACCCTTTTTTTTATTGAAACAAATAAAAGAAACAGCAAAAGGGTATTACCTCAGGTTGGGTTGCCTCCCAACAAGCGCTTCTTTAACGTCATTAGCTTGACGGTCAGCTTCCTCAGTTGAGGTGATATTTAACCTTGTCCTTCTCCTCCACATCTCCCAAGTAATGTTTGAGTCTTTGACCGTTCACAATGAAGGTTCGTTGTGACTTTTCTTCCATGATTTCTACTTGTCCATATTTGGAGACCTTGGTGACAAGGAATGGTCCAGACCACCTTGATTTTAGCTTCCCTGGAAATAGCTTCAGCCTAGAATTGTAGAGCAATACTTTTTGTCCTTCTTCAAATTTCCTTGGGGCTATGTTGCTGTCATGCTTCTTCTTTGCTCTTTCTTTGTAAATTTTGGCATTCTCATAAGCTTCAGCTCTGAACTCTTCCAACTCTTGAATTTGCAACATCCTTCTTTCTCCAGCAGCTTTGCTGTCCAAGTTCAAAAGTTTCAAGGCCCAGTATGCCTTGTGCTCCAACTCCAGTGGCAAATGGCAAGCTTTTCCGTATACTAGTTGGTAAGGAGACATTCCAATTGGTGTTTTGAAAGCTGTCCTATATGCCCAAAGAGCATCATCTAGCTTAATCGACCAGTCCTTCCTTGAAGTTCCCACAGTCTTTTCCAGGATCCTTTTGAGTTCTCTGTTAGATATTTCGGCTTGCCCACTTGTTTGTGGATGGTATGGTGTGGCTACCCTGTGTTTGACTCCATATTTTAGAAGCAATGCCTCTAATGGTTTGTTGCAGAAGTGGCTTCCTCCATCACTGATGATTGCTCTTGGAACCCCAAAACGGCAAAAAATGTATTTTCTGAGGAAGTTCATGACTACCTTATTATCATTGGTTGGAGTTGCTATTGCTTCAACTCATTTGGAGACATAGTCTACTGCCACAAGAATGTAATTATTTGAGTATGAGGAGGGAAAGGGTCCCATGAAATCTATCCTCCATACATCAAACAATTCAAGCTCCAGAATGAATTGTTGTGGCATTTCATTTCTTCTTGGCAGGTTCCCCGCTTTCTGGCATTCATGGCAGTGCTTCACTAGTTCCTTTGCATCTTTGAAGATAGTGGGCCAATAAAAACCACACTGCAACACCTTAGCTGCTGTTCTTTCTCCTGCAAAATGTCCTCCATAAGTGGAGCCATGGCAGTCCCATAAGACTTCCCTTCCTTCTTCCTCTGATATGCATCTTCTGAGCATGCCATCGGAACATTTTTTGAACAAGTATGGTTCGTCCCAGATGAAGTATTTGGCATCATTTACCAATTTCTTCCTTTGATGCTTGTTAAATTCCAACGGCAAACTCCCAGTGGCCTTGAAGTTTGCTATGTCTGCAAACCAGGGTGCTTTGTGAATTACCATGAGTTGTTCATCAGGAAAGCACTCATTTATATGTGTGCTTTGTGCGCTTCCTTCTTCACATGGTATCCTTGATAAATGGTCTGCCACCTTGTTCTCTACACCCTTCTTGTCTTTGATTTCAATGTCAAATTCCTGCAACAAAAGAACCCATCTAATAAGTCTTGGTTTGGATTCTTGTTTAGCAAGTAAGTATTTTAAAGCTGAATGATCAGTGAAGACAATGACTTTAGATCCAATGAGATAGGATCTAAATTTGTCAAATGCAAAGACTATTGCCAAGAGTTCCTTTTCAGTGGTTGTGTAATTCCTTTGGTTAGCATTCAAGACTTTACTGGCATAATAAATCACATGTACCAAATTGTCTTTCCTTTGTCCTAACACTGCCCCAATAGCAAGGTCTGATGCATCACACATCAGTTCAAAAGGTAAGTTCCAATCAGGTGGGGCAATGATAGGTGCAGAGGAAAGTTTTTGCTTTAAAAGTTCATAGGCTAGCATGCAATTTTTATCAAATACAAAGGGTGTATCAGAGACAAGCAAGTTACTCAATGGTTTGGCTATTTTGGAAAAGTCTCTAATAAACCTTCTGTAAAAACCAGCGTGTCCCAAAAAACTCCTAACTGCCTTGACATTACTTGGTGGAGGTAGTTTTTCAATGATTTCCACCTTAGCTCTGTCCACCTCAATGCCTCTATTAGAGATTTTGTGGCCAAGGACTATTCCTTCTGTAACCATGAAATGACATTTTTCCCAGTTTAATACTAGGTTAGTCTCTTGGCACCTCTTAAGCACCAAGGCAAGGTGGTGTAGGCAGCTAGGAAAAGAATCTCCAAACACAGAAAAATCATCCATGAAGACCTCAATAAATTTTTCAATCATGTCCGAAAAGATGGACAGCATGCATCTTTGGAAAGTGGCAGGTGCATTGCACAATCCAAAGGGCATGCGTCTATAAGCAAAAACTCCATATGGACAAACAAATGATGTTTTCTCTTGATCTCTAGGATCAACTACTATCTGATTATAGCCTGAGTATCCATCCAAAAAGCAATAGTAAGCATGTCCTGCAAGCCTTTCAAGCATCTGATCCATGAATGGGAGTGGGAAATGATCCTTTCTGGTGGCTTCATTGAGCTTCCTGTAGTCTATGCACATCCTCCACCCAGTGACAGTTCTTGTGGGTATGAGTTCGTTCCTCTCATTTGGCACCACAGTTATGCCACCTTTCTTGGGAACTACATGGATGGGACTAACCCATGGGCTATCAGAAATGGGGTAGATTACCCCTGCCTGCCATAACTTCATGACCTCCTTTTGTACCACTTCTTTCATGACGGGATTCAATCTTCTCTGAGCTTGGATGGAGGGTCTAGCATCCTCTTCTAACAAGATTTTATGCATGCATATGGATGAACTTATCCCCTTCAAATCAGCTAGGGTCCATCCAATGGCATCTTGATGAGTTTGTAGCACCTTGATCAATTCTTCTTCCTGTTCTTGACTCAGGGCAGAGCTAATGATAACAGGATGACTCTCATCACTACCCAAGTATGCATACTTGAGATTAGGGGGCAATGCTTTGAGCTCAGGTTTTGGTGCTTCCTTCTCTTCTTTCACTATCTCTGGCATGTTTGGCATGGTTGTTTCAGCAGCCTTGATGTCACTAACTTCTATGTCCTTGGTGAACTCCTCCTCCGCCACTTCCTTTGTTGTTTCCTCAAAGGTTTCTTGTACTGCAATGTCCACTACATCCACCCTCATGCATTCCCTTAGTGATTCTGATGGATAGCTCATTGCCTTGAATACGTTAAACACCAATTTCTCATCATGTAGTCTAAGAGTGAGTTCACCCTTTTGTACATCTATGATGGCTCCAGCAGTAGCCAGGAAGGGTCTTCCCAGAATTATTGAAGCTTTGGCTTCTTCCTCCATATCTAACACCACAAAATCAGCAGGAAATATAAAATCTCCCACCTTCACCAACAAATCCTCAACTATCCCATGAGGGAATTTAAAAGTTCGATCTGCCAATTGGAGGGCCATTCTTGTTGGTTTGGCTTCCTCAATCTTCATTCTTCTCATCATTGTTAGAGACATCAAATTGATACTGGCCCCTAAGTCACACAAGGCCTTCTCCACCATGACTTCTCCTATGATGCAGGGGATTTGGAAACTGCCTGGATCCTTCAATTTCTGAGGCAATTTGTGCTGGATGATGGCACTGCATTCTTCAGTTAACAACACAGTTTCCTCGTTTCTCCAGCTTCTTTTCTTGGTCATTAATTCCTTTAAGAATTTTGCATAGAGTGGCATTTGCTCTATTGCCTCAGCAAACGGAATGTTGATTTGAAGCTTCTTGAAAATCTCCAAGAACCTGGAGAATTGGCCATCCTTTTCACTTTTCATCAAACGTTGAGGATATGGTGCTTTAGGTGTATAAGGCTTCAGGACCTCTTTTTCTTTTTCTTTTGTTGCAGACGATGTAAAAGATTGTCCTTGTTCCTTATCTCTCACATTTTCCTTTGCTTCATCCTCTGTGGTTTCCTTTGAGATCTCCTTTAGATTCTTTCCGCTTCTGAGGGTTATGGCCTTACATTCTTCCCTTGCAATAGCCTTGGCAGCATGAGAACCGCTTGTCCCAGGGGTTTGCTTAGACAAATAAGCAATTTGATTTTCTAGCTTCTGGATGGCAGCTCCTTGGTTTTGCAGGTTAGAATTCACTTCTTCCTTAAAAGCTTTCAATTCGGTTATGTCTTGACTTATGGTTGCAAGCATTCCTTCTATCCTGTTTAATTGATCTTGAAATTGTTGGTTCGGATTAGGTTGAGCAGGTTGATTATTTTGGCTATGATATGGTGGTTGAGAGTAAGTGTTTTGTGTGGCTTGGTATGATCTTTGGTTGGAGTTTTGGTATGTGGACTTGTTATGTTGCTTTTGCTGGTTTCCCCACCCAAAGTTTGGGTGGTTTTTCCAGCCTGGGTTGTAAGTGTTGGAATGTGGATCATATGGTTGCCTTTGTTGATTTCCTACATAATTGGCCTCTTCCCAATCACCTCCTTCAGTGCTTTCTTCCTCTTGATCTTGTGTGTGAATTGCAGCCACTTGTTTTGTTTCTAATTTCCTGGTGAGCTCTGCTAGTTGCTTGGCAAACACCTTGTTTTGGGCTAGAATTGTATCAACATGGTTCAGCTCCATGACTCCCTTAGTGTTGTGTCTCTCTGATGCATAGTAGTACTCGTTCTCAGCCACTGTCTCAATCACTTCAATGGCTTCTTCCACAGTCTTTTTCCTGTTCAATGAACCTCCTGATGAATGGTCTACAGCCTTCCTTGATTCATAAGACAGTCCATCATAGAAAATATGCAATTGCACCCAGTCATGGAACATGTCTGGTGGGCATTTCCTTGTCAAATCCTTGAATCTCTCCCATGCCTCGTAGAGAGTTTCACCATCTTGTTGTCTAAACGTCTGAACCTCAGATCGAAGCCTATTGACCTTTTGTGGGGGGTAGAAACGTGCCAGAAACTTGCTTTCCACCTCATCCCAGGTTGTTAGGCTCCCCCTTGGGAATGATTCCAGCCACTTAGCTGCCTTGTCCCTAAGTGAAAATGGGAACAAAAGCAGTTTATATGCATCTTCCTGGACTCCATTGGACTTCACAGTGTCACAAATTCTCAGGAATTTTGTGAGATGTTGGTTTGGGTCTTCATTAGCACTTCCACCAAATGAACAATGATTCTCCACAAGTGATATTAGCTGTGGTTTGAGCTCAAAATTGTTGGCCTGAATGGGTGGTTTCTGGATGCTGCTACCACAATTCCCAGAGGTTGGGTTTATGTATGAACTAAGAATCCTCCTCTCAGGAATGGCATTGTTTCCATCAGCTCTCTCATGGTTGTGAACTTCTCTATCCATGTTGAGATCTAAAGCTTCCTCAAAATTGTCCTCAGATTCTCCTTCAGATTCCTCTTCTCCCAGTACTCTCTTCCCTCTTGCTTCCCTTCTCAGTCTATGAAGGGTCCTCTCTGGTTCGGTATATGGAGGAGTTGATGTCTCTCCTCTCCTACCTGTCATACAAGAACACAGCACAGGCAACAAACAAGTGAAATACTCTTGGTTAATGGAAGAGTATGGTTAGAGCAGTTGAGGAATTAATTCAAACAGTTAGTGAGTCAGTGAGTTAGTTGCTTGAATTTAAAGGCATAAAGAAAGAAAGCATGTAACAGAGTGCAGAAATTAAAATTCAACAAGTAATGTGTACTGAATTAATCAAAACAAAAAAATGCTCAATCTAGTTAACTTCCAATTGGAGAATTGTCAATCGAAAACCAATCCCCGGCAACGGCGCCATAAACTTGATGCGCATAAACTTGTTATGCTACGATTTAGGAAATTGCACGATCGGCAAAATTCCTTCCGGCAAGTGCACCGGTTATCGTCAAGTAAAAACTCACAATAGAGTGAGGTCGAATCCCACAAGGATTGGTTGAGTGAGCAATTCGGATTAGAAGTTTGTTCTAGTTGAGCGGAATCAAGATTTAGATGAGAATTGCGGAATGTAAAATTGGCGGGAAACGTAAATGACAAGAAATTTAAATGGCGGAATCTTAAATTGCATGAATTAAAGAGCAGAAGCTAGATTGCTAAAATTAAAAGGGAATGGGGGTGATTGCATGAATGTAATTGCAGAATGTAAAGAGAAAGTGGAAATCGGAAATGGGGAATTCATTGGGTTATAGGAGATATTGAGATCTCCGAATCAAAACATGTTTATCTCTTCCTCAAGCAATGCGTTCATTGAATTTTGCTTGGCAATCTTATATGATTGGATCCCAATCCCTTGGCTCACCAATTCTCTCTAAAAACAAACAAATTCCCAATCCCTTGGTTTAAATGTTCATAAGAAGAGATGATGCTCGATCACTGATTATACCACACAGTTTCATGAACCACAATTTGGTAGGATTACATGTCACAATATCCATCCAAACCCCAATCCAATTCACTGTGAGAAAGCTTCTCTAGCATGAATCCTCCATTCTTTTCCCAAGGTTCCGAAGGATTCCAATTATGGATAGTCTCTTTCCCAAGACAACTAACCAATGGAATTAGATCGAGAAGCTTTCTAACAAAATTCAAGAGAAAAGATTGAAGAAGAAGATAAACTATTATTGATTCATTGAATTACAATAGAGCTCCCTAACCCAATGAAAGGGGGTTTAGTGAGTCATAGCTCTGAATTCAATTACAAAGATATGAAAACTAGCCAAAATAAAAAGGTAAAAGTCCTTCCTAACTTAAATTCTATCCTATTTATACACTTTCTATATTGAGCTTCTGTTGTGTTTCTTGGGCTTTGAGGCCTCTCCCTGCTTTCCTTTTGCCTTGGGTTTATGATCCATAATCTTGATGAGGCTGTTGATCCAAAATCTGTAACATTCATTGAGCCAACTTAGTGATAATCAAATAATGACACATGACTCAATAAATTGAAATTTCAGACTCATCAATCCTTCAGGCCCAATCCCATAAACCATGATATTCAATTGGGTTTCATACCAGAGTAAGTTTAAGTTAATGTTTGTGCTCAAATACTAACTTAAACCGCAATATTGTTGGCCCAGAAACCTTTTCCAAGAGTGGCGTTTAAGTTGCAGTTTAAGCTTAAACTGTAGCTTAAACGCCAGACACTTCCAGTGATGCCTTTTGTGGAAGCACGTTTAAGCTTCAGTTTAAGGTTAAACTGAAGCTTAAACGTGGAAATGGAAGAAGGCAGCCCTGGAGGGTAACTTAGTCGAACACGTTTAAGCTTCAGTTTAAGGTTAAACTGAAGCTTAAACGTGGAGATAGAAAAGGCAGCCCTGGAGGTCGAACACATTTAAGCTCCAGTTTAAGGTTAAACTGGAGCTTAAACGTGGAAATGGAAGAAGGCATCCTGGAGGTCGAACACGTTTAAGCTCCAGTTTAAGGTTAAACTGGAGCTTAAACGTGGAAGCTGAGAAAGGTAGCCCTGGAGGTGTCGAACACGTTTAAGCTCCAGTTTAAGGTTAAACTGGAGCTTAAACGTGGAAATGGAGAAAGCAACCCTGGAGGAGAAAACTTGGTCGAACACGTTTAAGCTCCAGTTTAAGGTTAAACTGGAGCTTAAACGTGGAAATGGCTCCCTGGTGCACTTCCCATTTCTGGCGTTTAACCTCCAGTTTAAGGTTAAACTGGAGGTTAAACGTGGAAATGCTTCCTGATTGGCATTCTCATTCTGGCGTTTAACCTCCAGTTTAATGTCAAACTGGAGGTTAAACGTGGAAATGCTTCTTTGGTGAGACTTTCATTCTGGCGTTTAACCTCCAGTTTAAGGTTAAACTGGAGGTTAAACTTCAGTTTCAGCATTTCTTAGCCTTCATGATTCTGGCGTTTAAGCTCCAGTTTAGGCTTAAACTGGAACTTAAACTCCACATGTGATATTCAAGCTTCCTTTATTGACTTTGTTGCTTCCTTGCCTAGCCTCTTCTTCCCTGAAATCATCCAAACAATTGCATCAAAGTCTTGCAAAATTTCATGAGAAATCTTCCATTCATAGCATTCAAGTAATATAACTAAAAACTCATGAAATTTGCATCAAAATCATACTGTTTGGATGGTTCATTGCTTTGTTCTTCTTTTAACCATTCTTGGTTACTTTAAGCTCAAGAAAATGCATAAAACATCTAAAACTATCAAAAAAATGCTAGTGAAACTAGCCTAAGATGCCTTGGCATCAAGTATGAAAAGTATCTCCATTCCCCCTTCAATCCTTGGCTTAAATAGCATAAAAAATGAGTTGGATTGGGCCCACAAGGCTTTAGAATTCGCTGGCCACGTTTTGTTTTAAGTGAACCAGGTGGCAGCAACGGCGCGTGCGCGTACTATGCGCGTACGCATCATCATGCGCGGTTCAACCATAGCAAATCTTATATCGTTTCGAAGCCCCGGATGTTAGCTTTCCAACCCAACTAGAACCGCATCATTTGGACCTCTGTAGCTCAAGTTATGGCCGATTAAGTGCGAAGAGGTCGGCTTGACAGCTTTCCGGTTCTTCCATTTCTTCATGAGTTCTCCGACTTTTCATGCTTTCTTTCTTCATTCCCTTGATCCAATCTTTGCCTCCTAAACCTTAAATCACTTAACAAACATATCAAGGCATCTAATAGAATCAAGGTGAATTAAATTTAGCTATTTTGAGTCCTAAAAAGCATGTTTTCACATTCAAGCACAATTAAAGGAGAATATACAAAACCATGCTATTTCTTGAATAAATATGGGTAAAAGGTGATAAAATCCCCAAAAATCAATACAAGATAAACCCTACAAATGGGGTTTGTCACTAGGTTTTCGGTAATTTTCAAAAGATTAGAATGTGTTGCTGTTAATGAAAAATCAGATGAAGTATTATTTGTAGCAAAGAGATGTAATAATGTGTATCGCCTCATACTAGATAAACTCAAAAGTCAAAATGTAGCATGTTTTAATTCCATGAATTTTGAAAAATGGCTCTGACATAAAAGGCTAGGTCATTTTAGAATTTTTCAAATAGCCAAGTGATGAGCGGATATTTTATACACTTTTCAGTATTGTTTTCCTATTGTTTTTGGTTATGTTTTGTTAAATTTTATTAAGTTTTAGTAGGTTTTAGTGCAAACATCACTTTTTGGATGCTACTTTGAGTTTTGGTATTTTTCCTACGTTTTTAGGTGATTTTTGGGTGATTCCGGCAAGTTTTGCAAAAGCCTAATTTAGAGACAGAGAAAGGGCTGCAGATGTTGTCAGATTCTGACCTCCATGCATTTGAACGAGCATTTTTGGAGCTACAGAGGTCCAATTGATGCGCTCTCAAAGGAATTGGAAAGCTAAGTTCCAGGACTTTCCAGAAATGTATAATAATCCATACTTATTTTTGGAAATGATGGCCCAAAACGGGCGTTGAACGCCCATCTGACCCGCTACCTGGTGTTTCAACGCCCTAAAGGGAGCAAGCTGGTGTTTGGACGCCCAAAAGGGAGCAAGCCTGGCGTCCAATACCCCAAGAGGAGTCTCAGCATGTGGAGTCACCCCAAGCTCAGCTAAACGCTCACAAATTGGGCCCAAGAAGTGGATTTTCGCATTAAAAGTCCAGTCTGTCTTAATTCTGTAATCTCTAGTTATTAGATTAGTATTAAAAGGAGAAGATCACCGATGTTTAGGATCTTCTTCCACCCTATTTTCAAATTACACACTATTTTCTATAAGCTATAAGCAACTAAACCTCCTAAATTAGGGTTAGGAGCTCTGTTGATTCTCATGGATTAATAATATTACTGTTTCTATTTCAATATGTCTTATTCTATTCTCTTATGTGTTCTCGTTCTTCAATCTCAATGAATTGGGGGTGAATCATAACATTCATCCTTGTTCTACATGGGTTCCGTGTGAGTCCAGACCCGGATAGCATTGAACTAAAACTAGAGAATGCATTGCAGATTTCAAGAGCGTGCCTGGGCAACTTTGGATACGTGACATGAAATCCCGTTGACCGTGGGTTATTGAGGTCTCTGTGGTGCTAAGGCTAGAGTAAGAGAAGCAGCACTCTTTGATCTGGAAGATCTGACCTGGTGTGTGGCATTTTGAGTAGGATTGCGAAGGGGAGTGGATTGCTTAAAGCTCCATCTTCGGCTGCAGTGAGAAGCCATGAGTCACTTGATGAGAGGGCATGAGTTACTCGGATATTGTGGACTGTTGTGGTTTAGAAGAGATTAACTTGATGAGAGGACATGAGTTAGTCACTTACGGCTGCCATTGAATGAATCATTCGTTATTGAAGTAGACAGTAAGAAAAGTTAATCCGGAAGGAATACGCATCTCCGAAGTCTTAACTGAATTTTTATCACTGTTTTCACATCAATCTGGTATTTTGTTCTTTACTATTTCGTTTATGCTTTCAAACAAACAACCATCTTTTCTAATCACCTGACTAAGATTTACAAGATAGCCATTACTTGGTCAATCCGATAATCTCCGTGGGATTCGACCCTCACTCACGTGAGATATAACTTGGACGACCCGGTACAATTGTCGGTTCAGTTGTGCGGAGTTCAATTTCGCGCACCAAATTTTTGGTGCCATTGTCGGGGATTGTTCAAGATTGACAAATTACCGGACTATCTTGTTGCTTAGATTAGGTACTTTTTACAGATTGAAAGGGCAAATAATAATCTTACTCTTTTGTTTGTGTCTTTTGTTTTCTTTTTCAAAAAATTTTCAAACTCTTTTTTTCTTTAGTAATCTTTATTTTTGTTTGAGTCTGGTGTCAGTTTTTAAGTTTGGTGTCCCGTCTGTCTTCATCTTTTTCTTTAAATTTTCGAAAGTGTTCTTATTTTCCCTTCTTGATATTCGAATTGTTCTTGGTAATTTTTCCTGTTTGATTTTAAAAATTTTAAGTTTTGTGTCGTTTAGTTATTTTTTCTTTATTTTTTGAAAATTTGTGTCATATGATCTTAAATTTTTAAGTTTGGTGTCTCTTAGTTGCTTTTCTTTTTCTTGAAAATTCAAAAATTAAAATATATATATATTAAATATCTTTATTTAAATTTTCGAAAATCTTGCTATATTTTCTTATCTTAATTTAAAAGTTTTAAGTTTGATATTCTCTTGTTAGTAAAGTTTAAATTTTAAATTTTAAATCTTATCTTTTCAAATCTTTTCAAATCTTTATCATATCTTTTTACTTTAAATCTTTCCCATCTTATCTTCTTTTAAAAAAATAAATTTCAAATTCTTATCTGTTTAAATCTTTACTATCTTTTAATGTTTGATTTCCAAAAATTTTAAATCTCATCTTTCTTAAATATTTATCTTATCTTTCTTTTTAAATTTTAAAAACTTATTTATGTTATCTTCTTTTTAAATTCAAAACTTTTAAATTTCAACTCTTTGCTTTCTTCTAAATTTAAATCTTTGTTTGACTTTTTCTTTCTTTTATTTTCGAAAACTACTTTTAAAATCACATTTAATTTTCAAATCCTTTTAGTTAATTAGTTGTTTTAACTTTTAATTTCTTTGTTATTTTCAAAAATCAATTAAATAAATAAAATAAAACAAAAATAATTTTAATTTTAATTTTTTTTCTTCTAAAAATTTGAATTCTCTTACTCCCCTCACATTCGAATTCCATCTCTTCCTCTACCTCCATTCTTCTTATCTTTACCTCACTGGAAGTGCTCTATACTCTGACGTAGAGACACCTACCTTTCCATTTTCTTGTTTCTTGACTGTGTGTAAAGGAATAGGATGAGTTCATTATGGACCCAAATGGGAATGAACAGTTTAGAAGAACCTTGGGGTCTTATACGGCCCCCACTCCTGACTTCTATGGAAGAAGTATTAGTATACCCACTATTAGAGCAAGCAATGTTGAGATAAACCCTCAACTGATTACTATGGTGCAGCAAAGATGTCATTATCATGGACTTCCATAGGAAGAACTGATGAGTGGATATTTTATATGCTTTTTGCCATCATTTTCATATAGTTTTTAGTATGTTTTGTTTAAGTTTTATTTAGTTTTCATAGGTTTTAGTGCAAAATTCACATTTTTGGATTCTACTTTGAGCTTGTGTGTTTTTATGCAATTTCAGGTATTTTCTGGCTGAAATTGAGGAGCTGGAGCAAAATTCTGATTCAGAGACAAAGAAAGTGCTGCAAATGCTGTTCGGATCTGACCTCCCTGCACTCGAAAGAGCTTTTCTGGAGCTACAGACATCCGAATGGAGCGTTCTCAAATCTCAATGACTATGGAAGCTAATATCCAGAGCTTTTCATCAATATATAATAGTCCATACTTTGCTTCAGAATTGAAGGCCCAAAACTGGCGTCCAACGCTAGCCTCCTGTCCTATTCTAGCGTCCAGCGCCCAAAGGAGAAGAGACCAGCATCCAATGCCCTTAAAGGATCCCCTAGCCAGCGTTCAATGCCCTAGAGGCCTCCTAGGACATGGATCCCATCAAGGCTCAGCCCAAACACTCGCCAAGTAGGCCCAAAAGTGGATTTTGGCACTAAAAGACTGTTTTATCCTTCTTATGTAATCTTTAGTCATTAGTCTAGTATTTATTTGAGAATTTTTACACTATTCAGATCTCTTAGACACTTTACACTTTTTTCATATTGTATCTTCTATCAGTATGAGTTTCTAAACCTCCTAGGTTGAGGGGAGGAGCTTTGCTGAATTTTATGGATCAATAAAAGTATTACTGTTTCTTTTCAATCCGTGTTTGATTCTCGATTCTAAGATGTATCTTTGTTCTTCATCATTATGAATGAGTTGAACTGGAACAAGGTTATCTCATTCTACATGGGTTCAGAGTGTGCCTTTCATCGAACAATGATGAACCACTAGCTTGATTATACATCTCTTAGACGGCTAATCCACGACTTCGTTGGAGACTTCTCGAAACATCAGTTTAGCCGAGGTATGGGGAGATTAGAGTTTTTGTGGTAGAGGATAGAACCCAAAGGCACAGCATTCTCTGATCCAGAAGATTCGACCTTGTTTGTGGCGTTTTGAGTAGGATCAGTAAGGAGAATGGACTACAGGAGCTTCACCCTCAATCAGAATAGATCTACACTAACCCTAGGATTCAGATCTGGAGAAGCATTGGCGACCTCTCAACCGGCGTTGATCACATACAGCTTGCCATAGAAGAAATCATTCACAGTTGAAGAAGACAGTAAAATCAGAGTTATCTAGAAGAACAAAGCATCTCCAAGCCTTAACCATCTTCTTACCACTGGTTATAATCAAGCATTGTAATTCCATCTTATTCCAATTTTATGCGCTTTAAACAGCATACTTACTTCTTCTATCCACCTGACTAAGATCTACAAGATAACCATAGCTTGTTTCAAACCACAATCCTTGTGGGATCGACCCTGACTCGCTCAGGTATTACTTGGACGACCCAATGCACTTGCTGGTTTAGTTGTACGAAGTGTGGAAATTCGTGCACCAAGAACCCACAGAGTTCATTGCAAATTTCTTGCAAATAGCTAACATAGTACACACTGATGGAGTGGACTAGGATGTCTACAGATTGCTAGTATTTCCCTTTGCTGTAAAGGATCAAGCAAAGAGGTAGTTGGATAACCAACCCAAATCTAGCCTGAAAACATGGAGTCAGCTAGTAAACAAGTTTTTGAATCAATACTTTCCTCCAAAGAAGCTCACCTAGCTAAGAATGGACATTCAAGGCTTCAGACAAGAGGATAATGAATTTCTTCATGATGCTTGGAGAAGGTACAGAAGGATGCTCCAGAAATGCCCCACTGAAATGTTTTCAGAATGGGTGCAACTAGACATCTTTTATTACGGGCTCATAGACGTGGCTAGAATATTTCTAGACCACTCGACTGGTGGTTCTATACACATAAGGAAGACGATTGAGGAAGCTCATGAACTCATTGAGACAGTTGTCAGCAACCAGCATCTGTACTCATCTAATGAGACTTCAACAAAAGTAGAGGTTAAGGCAATAGCTACTAAATCTAACCCTCCAGAACAAAGTGGCACATCAACTCAGCAGCTACGCTCCCTTGCACAACAGTTGTTGGAATTACAAGAGGCTTTGCAAGAAACTCGAGCTTCCAATAGGAACATAGAGACACAGCTTAGTCAAGGTAGACAGCAATTATCTGAATAGATAAAAGAAGAGTGTCAAGCTATCCAACTTAGGAGTGGAAAGACCCTGAACACTCAACCTCAGAACAACAAGAGACAAGGGAAAAAGAAGCTGACAGAAGATGAACCGACTGCAGTCCAAGGCACCTCTAAGGGCGTTGAATGCACAGGGAGGAGTGCCATTAGCGTTCAACACCCAGAAGGGGGTACTTCTAGCGTTGAATGCCAGGAAGAGGACAGCAAGGGCGTTGAACGCCCAAGCAGGGGTGATCAGACACGTACAAGTGCTGAGAACATCCCTCCTTAGCAAACCAGTAACCCCTCTTCAAGCACTGTAGGTACTCAGCCTACATTAACTAAGGCTGATGAGTACAAGACCAAGATGTCATTTCTCCAGAAGCTCTGATAAGCAGAAAAGGATAAATAGTTTGCCCGCTTTATAGACTATCTCAAGACACTAAAGATCAATATCCCTTTTACAGAGGCTCTTAAACAGATACCTTCCTATGCTAAGTTCATGAAGGATATATTAAGTCATAAGAAGGATTGGAGAGAGGTAGAGATACTCTTCCTCACTGAAGAATGCAGTGTAGTAATCCAGAAGAGCTTACCAGAGAAGCTTCAGGATCTTGGGAGCTTTATGATACCATGCACCCTAGGGGATGCCTACACAAGGACATCCCTATGTGACCTTGGAACACGCATTAACCTGATGCCTACATCATTAATAAAGAGGCTCTATTTAGCTCAGAAAGTCAAGCCAACCCACATATGCCTTCAGCTTACTGATGGGTCTGTCAAGTTTTCGTCAGGCGTGGTTGAAGACATGATTGTTAGAGTTGGACCCTTTGCTTTTTCCACAGATTTTGTGGTACTTGAGATGGAAGAGTACAAGAGTGCATCCCTTATTTTAGGGAGACCCTTCCTGGCTATAGAAAGGATCCTTATTGACGTGCAAAAAGGACAACTAACCTTGAGAGTCAATGAGGATGAATTCGTGCTGAATGCTGTTAAGGCCATGCAGCATTCAAACACCCCAGAGGAGTGCATCAGCATTAATTTCATTGACTCCCTGGTGAAAGAAGTGAATGTAGTTCAAATACTCGAAGAAGATCTGGATGACATCTTTGATGATGCCAAGATTAACTCGGAGGCACCAGAAGAAACAAGGGAGACTTCAAAATCTCCTAAAGAGGAGGCTAAGCCTCCCAAATTCGAGCTCAAGCCGTTACTATCATCCTTGAAATATGTATTTCTAGGAGATGGGGCCACTTACCCTGTGATTATAAGCTCTGCTCTAGAGCCACAGGAAGAAGAAGCACTAATCCGAGTGCTAAAGACACACAAGACTACTCTTGGGTGGACCATAAGTGACCTTAAGGGCATTAGTCCAGCCCGATACATGCACAAAATCTGGCTATAAGATGACGCCAAACCAGTGATGCAACCACAAAGGCGCCTAAATCCAGCTATGAAGGAAGTGGTGCAAAAAGAAGTCACAAAGCTGTGGAAGGCTGGGATTATTTTTATCCTATTTCAGACTGCCCCTGGGTGAGAGCTGTCCAAGTTGTACCCAAAAAGGAAGGAATGATAGTGGTTCACAATGAGAAAAATGAACTGATTCTCACAAGAACAGCTACAGAGTGCCATATGTGTATTGACTATAGGAGACTCAACAATGCCACAAGAAAGGATCATTTTTCTTTACCATTCATAGATAAGATGCTAGAGAGACTAGCAAGGTATGCATTCTACTACTTCCTGGATAGTTATTCAGGTTATAATCAAATTGCAGTAGATCCTCAGGATCAAGAGAAGACAGCATTCACATGCCCATATGGAGTGTTTGCTTACAAAAGAATGCCATTTGGCCTATGCAATGCACCTGCCACCTTTCAGAGGTGTATGTTCTCCATTTTCTCTGATATGGTTGAGAATTTCCTTGAAGTGTTCATGGATGATTTCTCTGTCTTTGGAGATTCATTTGATAACTGCCTTGACCATCTGGCCTTAGTCCTGAAACGATGGCAAGAAACAAACCTGGTTTTGAACTGGGAAAAATTTTATTTCATGGTAACTGATAGAATTGTTCTTGGACATCAGATTTCAAACAAAAGGATAGAGGTGGATTAAGCTAAGGTGGGATTACCACCACCCACTAATGTTAAGGCAATCAGAAGTTTCCTAGGACATGCAGGATTTTACAGGAGGTTCATAAAGGATTTTTCAAAAATTGCAAAGCCCCTGTGTAACTTATTAGCTACTGACACTTCATTTGTTTTTGACAAAGAGTGCCTGCATGCCTTTAAAACTCTGAAAGCCAAGCTTATCACTGCACCCATCATTTCTGTACCCAACTGGGACCTACCATTCGAATTAATGTGTGATGCCAGTGACCATGCCATTGGCACAGTTCTGGGGCAGAGACATGACAAGCTCCTGCATGTCTTTTATTATACCAGTCGTGTTCTAAATGATGCATAGAAAAACTATACTACCACAGAGAAGGAATTACTTGTAGTGGTTTATGCCATTGACACATTCAGATCTTATCTAATAGGGTTTAAGGTTATTATCTACACTGACCATGCTGCTCTCAAATACCTTCTCACCAAGCAAGACTCTAAGCCAAGGCTGATAAGATGGGTGCTACTCCTGCAAGAGTATGATATAGAAATCAGAGACAGAAAAAGATTAGAAAACAAGTGGCTGACCACTTGTCTAGGATTGAACCAGTAGCAGGGACTTCCCCTCCCTCTACTGAGGTATCTAACACCTTTCCTGATGAGCAACTCTTTGCAATCCAGACGCACAGCCGCCATAAATTTCATTTCCAAGGAATACAGTAGACAGCAAGCTCGAAGACTCATACATGATGTAAAGTACTACTTGTGGGATGAACCATATCTCTTCAAGAGATGCTCAGACGGTATAATCTGTCGATGTGTGTCTGAAGAGGAAGGACAGAGAATCCTATGGCATTGCCATGGCTTAGACTATGGAGGACACTTTGGAGGTGAGCGAACAGCCACCAAGGTCCTTCAAAGTGGCTTTTACTGGCCAACACTCTTTAAGGATGCCCTAGAGTTTGTCCGTAACTGTGACAGTTGCCAACGGGCTGGCAACCTCCCTTATAGTCACGACATGCCTCAGCAAGGGATCCTAGAGATTGAGTTGTTTGATGTATGGAGAATAGATTTCATGGGACATTTCCCACCTTCATTCTCAAACATGTACATCCTTGTGGCAGTGGACTACGTGTCTAAATGGGTTAAGGCAGCCGCCTCACCCGCTAATGATGCCAGAGTAGTGATGAAGTTCCTCCGAAAACATATCTTCAGCAAGTTTGGTATCCCACGGACACTATTTAGTGATGGAGGCAGTCATTTCTGCAACAGACAGCTTAACTCTATTTTGCACCGTTATGGCGTTCGTCATAAAGTGGCAACCCCATATCACCCACAGACAAATGGACAAGCTGAGATATCCAACAGGGAACTAAAAAGAATCCTGGAAAGAACCGTAAGTACCTTTAGAAAGGATTGGGTAAGGAAACTTGATGATGCTCTCTAGGCTTACAGGACGGCTTTCAAGACCCCTATAGGAACGTCACCATATCAATTGGTTTATGGGAAGGCATGCCATTTGCCAAGAGAACTGGAACACAAGGCCTACTGGGTAACCAGATTCCTCAATCTTGATGCTAAGGCAGTAGGAGAAAAAATGTTACTCCAACTGAATGAATTGGATGAATTCTGACTTGATGCATTCGAGAATGAACAAATCTATAAAGAGAAAGCCAAGAGGTGGCAAGACAGGAAAATATCTTCCAGTGTCTTTGAACAAGGCCAGAAGGTTCTGCTCTTCAACTCTAGGCTCAAGCTCTTCCCTGGAAAATTCAAGTCACGTTGGACAGAACCATTTTTGGTCACTAACGTGTCACCCTATGGACACATAGAACTCCAAGGTAAATACTCTGATAAGAGGTTTACTATTAATGGACAGAGTGTCAAACATTACTTAGGGGGAAACGTTGAGCAAGAAAGCTCTACCCTGCTACTACAATAAGTACAGTGAAGTCCAGCTAATGACAGTAAAGAAGTGCTTGTTGGGAGGCAACCCAATGATTAGTAGTATAGTAATGTTTTCTGTTTCTTTATTTATTCTCCTTTGATTTAATTTTCCTTCAATTTCAATTGATTTTCATAATTACTTTACTTTCTAACGTTTGTGATCATGTATACCTCTTAGAACAGGGACAGAAATATTCAGAACTGAAAACAGAGCACCCTGGAGGAAGCACCTTGCTGGCGTTGAACGCCAGAAAAGGGGTAGGATGGGTGTTCAAACGTCCATAAGGGAGCTTGCTGGCATTAAACGCCAGAATAAGAGCATTCTAGGCTTTCAACGCCCTAAGGGGGAACGAAGCCTAGCATTGAACGCCAGCTAGGGAGCAAGGCTGGGCGTTCAACGCCCATGAGGGGTATGTGCCTGGCGTTGAACGCCAAAATAGGGGTATTCTGGGCGTTCAACGCCCCAACTAGGGTAGGGAGATTTGACTTTCTCAATCCACATCTTTTTCAAACCTTATCTTTTTAATCATCTCTCCTCTTATTTCAAAATATCTTTTCTAAAATCAACTACTTTTGATTCAACTCTTTTTAAACAAAGATCTCTTAAACATCATCTTTTAAAATCAATTTCTTTTCAAATCTTTCTTAATTCTTTTTCAAAATTTCAAATCTTTTTCAATTCTTTTTCAAATCTTTTATTAAACTTTTAAATCTTTTTCATATCTTTAATAGTTTACATCTTATCTTTTTTATCCTTATCATATCTTTAATAATTTTAAATCTTATCTTTCATATCTTTTTAAAAGATTTTGAATCATATCTTTTTTATCTTTTTTATTTGATTTTCGAAAGCCCTCCTCACCCTCCCTATATATAATCATTCGTACCACACAACCTCCCTCATCCCCCCTCCATTCGCATTCTTCTCCTCTCCTCCCTCTTCTTCTCTTTGCTCGGAACGAGCAAAGCTTTTAAGTTTGGTGTTGGAAAAGTGTTGCTTTTTACTTGTTCACCCCCATGGCTCCAAAAGGTTGAAGACCCACTTCAAGAAACAGGAAAGAAGTTGCCCTACCAACAGTTTTTTTCAAACCTTTTAGATTTTGTTCCAAGCAACATGAGGAACATTACTATGAGGTGATGTACAAGCAGACAGTGATTTCAGAGGTCAAGTTTGACTTAAAAGAAGATGAATACCCAGAAATCTAAGAACAGACCAGAATGAGAGATTGGGAAATTCTAGCCAACCCCAGAACCAAAGTTGGTAAAAAGATGATCCAGGAATTCTATGCAAATCTGTGGATGACAAAAAAGCAAAGGCTAGATGGATAGGGATTTCATACTTCGCGCACCATGGTTCAAGAAAAAGTGCTGCACTTTGATTTGGATAAGGTGAGGGAGATCCTCAAATTACCCCGCAAAAAGACGATCCTAACTCCTTTAATAGGAGAGTGGTAGCCAATCCAAAGCTGGATTAAGTCCTTGAAGATATATGTCTTCCCGGATCTAAATGGATCCTGGATAAGAAGAACAAACCAAACCAGCTAAGAAGAATGGATCTCAAACCAGTTGCCAGGGGTTGGCTGGACTTCGTGGGACGCTCCACACTTCCCACTAGCAATCGTTCTGAAGTTACCATTAGGAGAGCAGTAATAATCCATTGCATTATGATGGATAATGAGGTAGAGGTCCATCAAATAATTCCTTGTGAATTCTACAAATTCGCAAACAAGACCTCCACTTAGGCCAAGCTGGCCTTCCCAAATCTCATCTCTCGCCTGTGTAGTGTGGCAAGAGTCCTTATTGACAGAGACACATGCATCCCCACAGAAAACCCAATTACCAAGGAGAGTATGGAGAATGCCAAGGGGCCAGTTCTGGACAAGATCCAGCAGCCAAATGATCAGCCTAAGAGAAAGACACTTGAGCCACCCCAAGATCAGAGTATCCCTCCAATTGAGTATTGGAATTAGCTGGTGACATCTGTTGCACAGTTGCAATCCACTCTGGATCAATTGAGAGAAGAACAAAAAAACCAGTCTTGCATGCTGTGCAAACTGGTTAAGGAGCAAGAAAGGCAAGGGAGAGAACTAGAAGATCTGAAGCGTCAGAAGACATCTTCTGAAGAGAGCAGTGACCACCATGAACAAGGTGGTTGAGTTTCACCCCCTATCAAGTTCTTGATTCCAGTACTTTATTTTCTGTTTTCCTAGTTCTAGGTTGCATGATTACTAGTAGATTTCCATATTCAATTTGAGTAAGTAATGTTTATTTTTGTTAAATAAGTATAAACTATCCCACTTGTCATTCCATTAAACTTAAATAAAGTTTTATTCTCTTTTAGAAGCAGTGAGTGCATAATTTTTGAGTATATCATGACTTATCTCTAATTATTTTGATGTGGTGGCCTTGCATTGAATATCTAAATGTATCATTTTTTTTGGAAAAAGAAAAAAATCTTTTAAGTTCTGCTAAATTATCCCCACAATGATGAATTAATTGTGCATGTTTAATGTTGAAGTTAAGTGTATTAGCTCTTGAAGAACAGTGAATTTAGAGAAATATTATTGAGTCTCTAAAAAAACCAAAAATATTGATTCTTGAAGCAAAAAAAAAAACAGCAGAAAAAGCAAGAAAGCAAGAAGAAAAATCGAAAAAAAGGAGAAAAAGCGAAAGAAAAATCCAAAAAGCTCAAAAGAAAGGAAATGGAGAGTTAGGATCCAAGGCTTGGAGCATCAATGGTTAGGAGGGTCAACAGAAATAAAATCTTGGCCTAAAAAACTCAATTGAGCTGCTTCCCCTAACTAAATGCTTGTGGTGTGCAGGTATCAAGTGAAAAGCTTGAGACTGAGCAGTTAAAGTCGTGATCCCGAAAGTAAAAGAGTGTGCCTAAGAACTCTGGATACCTCTATCTAGGACTTAAGCAAAGCTAAATTCGAATCCAAAGGATTCTTCCAGTTAAGTGTCTGTGGTATTTATGTATCCGGTGGTAATAGTGGAAAACAAAACGCTTAAGGTCACGGCCAGGCTAAAAAAGAAGCTGTGTTCAAGAATCAAGAAAATCTAAACTAAGAAACTCAATAATATCATCCGGATTCTAGTTCCAAGAGATGCCAATGCCTCTGAACTTCAAAGGAAAGTGAGGTGTCAAACCTATCCTGTTTTTGGTTGCTTGGAGACAAGCAACAATTTAACACATGGGTCTTCAAGTATAACACATGGTTTTGCTAGGAGGTGCAATTTGGCCCTTGCATTATACGCATGGGTCTTCAAGTATAACACATGGTTTTTCTTTGCTATTGGAAGTGCAATTTGGGATTCTTGGCCTCTGTTTGGCTTCTCACATATAACATAGGAATTCCCACGTTATAAGCATGGCACTTGGCAACCCTAGAGTACTTTTGGTGGCTTGAGTGTGGCTGCCTTTGACGCATGACCACTATAACTATTATATATCATTAGAAAGTCTGGATGTAGACTTTTGAACGCCGCTAGAACCGCTTCATTTGGACCTCTCTAGCTCAAGTTAGGCTCGTTGGAGTACGAAGAGGTCAAAAGGGGTCTGGTTCCATGCGTTATACGCAGGAATGCTCAAGTAGTACGCATGGAACTCCCAAGAAGTACACATGGAGTGGATTTAGCCACTAGAGATGTACTTTTGCTATGTGTTATACGCATAGTATCATGCGTTATATGCATGGTCTTCTTTGACACTCCTAGGGCTTCAATTTTTGCATGCTTGGTCAAGGGATCTTTCTGTTTGTTCTATAAGAGGCTTCTCTATTTGCCTCTCCTTGCTTGCTTTTAGTGGTTCTCTTACTTGCTTCTTTTCATCCTTATTCTTGCTTGTTTTCAACACTTTTCCATACATATCAAAGATCAAGGAAACTTTAAGAAATATTGATTAAAGCACTAAAATCTCAATTAAGAATAGGGAATTCACTAACTTTTTTGAAAAACTAATAAAGAAAACAACTAAAGATGCTCATGCATCACCCCTACCTCAAATAGTTGAAACCCACAAAATTAAGCGTGACCCCTTTCATCCTAACTCGCGGCAGCACCAACAACAACCACACCAACATTCCCTCGTAGTAGCGACAGCAACAATTACAGCACGCGATTACGGCAATTTAACCTATGACATCGACACCTCAAAATTTTTAGCATAAGAAACTAATAACACCACAATAACGGTGAGGGTTTTATAATAGGAAATTACTGCAAGTAAGTAGAAATAAGAGAATGGAGCAGTAGCAGCATTGATTCCTTCAGAGCATCAACAATCACGGCTCGCAGTAGCTCAGCCCTAAGATGTTAACGTCTCTAAATTCTTAATCAAGCTTATAACAGAACTATAGCAATGAAGATTGCGGAACAAGAATGAGTTACTAAAACTAAAAAGAAAAAAAAAAGAATGGAGTAATAGCGGCTTTGGTGATCCAACAACCCGGTGATGATGATAGTGACTGGCATGGCAGGACGGTGGCCACAGCAGCTACTCCCCTCTGGCAGCGATTCTTGCGACGGCGTGAGGATCAATTACAATCATAGCAATGGCGGCAGCCTCTAACAACGGCTGTGGAAGATGACGATCATGCAACCGTGCTCTCCCTTTTTTCCCCACTCACATCCATTCTCCTCCACCCTATCTGGCAACGATGGTGGTCTCGATGGCGATGGTGACTATGGCAGCAGCGACAACGAAGCATGATGGCGACGAGACACCCTTCTTCCTCTCTTCGATTGCACATTCTCTCTCGGTCTTTCTCTCTCATGTGTCACTCCCTCTCACTCTTTCTCCTTCACTTGACGGCAATGGCAACGCCGTCACTTTGGCTTGCCAACGCCGTCTCGCTCTCCTCTCTTTTCTTCCTCCTCCTTCTTCTCTTTTGATTCTTGTGTGTGTGTTAGTGAAGAAGCTGAGTGGTGGCTGAGATGTGAGGGAGTGTGTGAATGGATGAAATTAGGGTTAGAGTTGATGTAAAAATTACGGATTTTAGAGTTTGGTAAAAAGGATAAAGGTAGTGTAAAAATTTTAATAAAATTAGAGGATGGAATAGTAGTTTAAAATCAAATAAAATTCATTAATTTTTTAAGAACATAATTTATTAGTCAACTTACTAATTAGTTTCAAATAGCTACCTAATTTAAAATTAGAGATATTCTAATTATTTTTTAATTACTAGGACTTTAAATTTTAATTAAGAAAATATTTAAATTATTAATTTGAATTAAGCAAAATATCTAATTAAATAGAATGAAATTCTTAATAAATTTAAACTCATTATCATAAAATTTAATTTAAATATCTTCAATAAAAATAATTTTTATAATAAAAAACTCAATTATTTAATAAAATAAAATTAAACATAACTTATTCATAATTAAATTTTTCAAAAATAATAAGGGTTATAATGGTTAGCATGACATAAAACTTAAAATCATGTTAGGTTTCTAGTCTTTTGTCTTCCATATTTCTGAATCAGAAAAAGACCAATATATTATGTGAGAAATATAAGAAAAGTCAAGAGAAAAACGGCAAGAGAGATTAGACAAAGAAAAACAAAACATGAATTTGTGTTCTATATCTGCTTGGCGTTTTGTTGCTCTGGTTTAGAGTTTTGTTTTGACATTCTCAAGAGCTTCGTAGAGGTCCAACTTTTTCTAGACTTAGGAAGAAGGTTTTGGTTCCAATTTTTGGCATTGAATTTGTGCATGTAATCAGAATTTTATTATAATAAAATTCTGCTATAATTGTGATGAAAACAATATGATTGCATGTAGAGGTTGAATCAAGTTACAAACAAGAGACTAAAGTCATCTCCTTTCTTTCCTCTGTTTTATTTTCTTGTTTTTTAGATTCATGAGACAAAAATAGAAAAATCCCATATATTTATAGAAAGTTCGAAGTTATCTTTAAAATAAATAAAAAGGAGTCTTATTCACACCCCTCATTTCTCAAAGCTTACTATACCTTTTTGTTGTTTTATATACTTTTCATGTCTTTTATATTTTAATATATACTAGTGTATAAATCCGTGCTCAGTACGGAAAAATTTATAAAAGTGAAAAAAATATGCTTCAATATTTAAAACAAAAATACAAAATAATTATTATTTTAAAAAATTTATAAAATTATTATCAAAATCAAACTTTAACATAAAAAAAGGGAGTAATAATTATTTTATATTTTTTAAAGTAAAATAATTATACACTGATACAGAATTTAAAATAAAATTAAAATATTTACATTAGAATACTATTTTTTCAAAGACTTCTCTATAAACAATATTGATGGTTGAATTTGTAGACATTCCTACGTGATTCATAAGTAAAACTTTTAAACCTCTCTTACTCTTAACTCTTGAAAGTGCCACATATAGTTGGCCATGTGTAAAAACTGGTCTGGGCAAGTACAATCCAACATGAGATAAAGTTTGCCCCTGAGACTTATTAATTGTCATGGCAAACGATACTATTATGGGAAATTGTCTTCGTTGGAATCTAACTGGGACGGTTTTATTTGTTGGTACCATATTCATTCTTGGAATCAAAGCAATATGACCAACATTTTTACCCGTTAAGACTTCACATTCTATGACATGATTTCTAAGCTTCCTAACTTGTAGCCTTGTACCATTACAAAGACCACTGGATTGGTCAATATTCCTCAGTAACATCACCGGAACACCAACCTTGAGTATTAATTTATGTGGAGGCAAACCAGAGCAATTTATGCTATTCAGTAATTCAGGACCATAGAGATCTAGTTGACTCTCCATATTCCCTTCATCCATACAAATGGAATCCGAACTAAGATATAATTTTTCTACTCCAGGAATGATAGCCATCAGATGATTGTTGACCTCTTCAATAGTGTCTAGTGTGGGAGCTAGTATAGTTCTTGCTTTGAAAAAATCCTTTGAGGATATGTTTTCCAAAATATTTGGATAAGAAAAATGAACTAACTCATCAAATGCATGGTCCGAAGAAGGAATAACAATATCTCCTGGAAGACATATCTCAGATTCACCATCTATATTGTCACCTATTAGACCATCACCAACTTTCAATAACCACTCACCAAATTGCTCTGTCTCATCTTGATCTGAAGCAGTCGTCCCTACAGAGAGTCTCATATTTTTTTGTTAGTTTGAGCACCTGACAAAACTTCCAAAGGTAAGACGAATTCACGGTTGAATGAACGATATCTTGTCTCGATCCTCGTGGAATGACAGGAAGAATTTGTCTAAAGTCTCCACCTAGTACAACCACTTTTCCTCCAAAGGGCAAATCTTTTCTATATGTTGGAGAACACCTCATGATATCACCCAAGCATTTATCAAGTGCTTCATAGCAGTACCTACTAACCATTAGAGCCTCATCCCAAATTATAAGTCTGGCTTTCAACAGCAACATTGCTTGAGGGGAACCAGGTTTGATGTTACATACAGAATCCTCAGTTATATTCAGCGGTATTTTGAACCTTGAGTGTGCCGTTCTTCCATTGGAAAGAAGTAAAGATGCAATACCACTCGAAGCAACGTTTAACACTATATCACTCCTTGAGCGAATCTCAGCAGACATAAGGTTCCAGAGAAATGTTTTTCCAGTACCTCCATGACCATACACAAAGAAAAAACCCCCTTCATCACAATACACAGCTGTAACAATTTTATCGAATGCATATCTCTGCTCAAGTGTTGCGATGGCTAATATGTCTGAGGCATTTTTCTTTAAATCATCCCTATTAAAGTTTAGCTCTTCCCTTATAACCCTTTCGGTTAACAAAGAATTATCAATTTCAGTTGCTAAAGGCATAGGAGGATAGTCTTTCAAGGTTTTACCATAGGAATGTAAGATCTTGTCTATATCCATTAAGCAAAACTGCTTAATCTCATCATCTGACATTGTTAACTCTGCATATTATACGATACTGTAAAAATTCAATCAAACTAAAAATGATCAATAAGGAAGAACTTTTATCATTGTAATTAATAGAAACTCACCGCTCATGTTCATCACGGCTCTTTGTCGATACAAAATATCATATGAGAGTTCATGCCAACATCTATCCCAGACATGTTCTGGTCTTGAGATATTGTCGGATGTTAATAGAATGACAAATAACCTCCTAACATATGATCCTGAGGCCCATGAGCTTGCTTCCTTAATTGCATCAATGAATTCTTTGTCATCTTGCAAGAGTCCAAGGGTGAAGCATGCATCTCTATACGTAGCATAAATTGTTCCTCCTACTGTTCTTATATCTCAAAAACTCATACATCCTCTTTGAGTATTCAAGAGAAGTCGTTGGTAATATTCTTCGGTATTTGCTGCAAAAAACTTGGTTAAAATCCCACTTTTAAGTTGGTAAATGGATTAAGCTACGCTATTTTAATTATTATGTAGCTTCACATCCGCATAAGAATAATTTTTCTAAAAAATATAAAAAAATAAAAAATTGTATAATCTACAGATTATAATTGTTGAAAGTTAGTTGAACATTTATTTTCTAGTGTAGATAAATCGAATAAAATGAACGTGGGGTATAGGCTGTTAAGATTTTAAATTTACATCATTAAATAAGTAAGATCAAAATTGAATATAAACTCATCATTACCTGCAGGTACATGAGTCAACCTTCCAATTGCGAATCCTTTCTTTCGAGGAAACCACTTTGAAGAATCATCCTTCCAAACAAACTTGGTTGGAAACTCAGCATAAGTCAGACTTCGAGCATAGGGATATGACATGTTCACCGCCATCCATCCCAAAAACATGGACTTATGAGATATTGCTCTTTCGACGATATCATTCACATTAGAAGTTTCACCATAGACCACAGGTTGCTCATCCTCCAAATGGAATGGAAGTCTAATCACAAATGGTTCTTTCTCTTGGATTTCGTATCCAAATAGACGCCAGACTGCCTCACATGCTGAAATATACCTACAATCGTAGTAATTCCTAATTTCGTCAACAGCTTGTGTGGCTTCTGACGGATCACCAGCATTGTATAGAGTAGCTGTTACGCGGTCATTACCCTTGTGTACATATTTAAACAGATACTTAATAGAACTTGTTTGGCATGTGTATTCCACATTTATGTGGCACCCAAACTTGAGCAACAATTCTGGATTATACGGAACAATGAACTTATTGTCTAGTACACATTCCCTTTTCTTCACTATTCGACCATTATCAGTACGCCTATATTTGGGAAATTCGGCCTCATCAATGAGTGTTCGCTGTCTAAACTCTTTAGGATAGAACTTTGAACAGGATCCATTCTTCATGCAAGGTGAATTCTTGTTGTACGGACCACATGGACCATGTACCATGTAATTTTGAACAGCTCCATGTAGTTTTGGCCTTTCATTTTCATCAGGAATCTCAGCTGTTATATGTTTATCTATGTTATCTGGTGTTTGTGGTTTGAACTCGTTACTCATGAATAAAAGGATATGTGCATGCGGAAGCCCTCTCTTTTGAAACTCTACAGTGCAAACGTCTGAAAATTGAAAAAGACAAATGAGCAAAGCATTACAAACAACATAAGATTTTAATAAAGCGTTGCATAAACATAGACTTACATCCCAAAATTTTGCCAAAGATTTTTCCCTCTTTGAGGTCATCGATCAAACCATCAAGCTTGATCTTGAAAAGTCGACACAATATATCAGGACGGTCTTTTGCCTTCAATCCAATGGAAGTCACTTCTCTTTTTATCTCATCCCATTCAGGGTTACAGGTCATGGTGATAAAATAGCTAGGATATCCTGCATATCTGCAAATTACAAATGCATCTTTACAATTATTCATCATATACCTAGGTCCACCGGTAAAAGTACTAGGAAAAATGATTCTTTTGCCAAGCCTTGCAGCATCTACATCCCCGTTTACAAGACTTTCATGCAGACATTTGTATTTATCAACCCTCAACTGTGGTTGTTTACACCTAAAGAATTTTAACCTCTCTGATTCCATCATTGTGTAGGCATCTACCAGAAACTGTTGGAATAATCTCTTTGATCTCAGAATTAACGGAGATTCACCCATCCTTTTCTGTAATCGAAAAGCAAAGAATTGTCGCAAAGTGATTATTTTGTTTATCTTTGTAGGTCTAGCAGAGATAGAATCTGATGTTGCAATACCCAAACGAAATCCATCCTCCCCATACGGAAACAACAATGGATATTGCAAGGCTAAATAAGATGGATGAAAAATATCAATCCGCTGGAGCTTTCTAGATTGACTCTCTATAATAATATCCATATCTTTGCTAAGTTGTTCGACATCACCAATAATCAATGCAGCCACTTCAGATGCAGATGGCAAGTTGTATGTCCTGCCATCTGTAGTCCTTTTACTAATCAACTTAAGTTTTATGTTTGTGCAATTTTTCTGTTGGTATCTATCTCTTGCATAGCGAAAACTCTTTGCCAAACTATTATATTTGTCTAGCATGTTTCTTAATATTGCCACAATTTTCCTATCCCGCTCATTTATAGCTTCATTGGAACTACGAAAAAAAAAAAAACAATAAAATTTATGTTATTTTCTCTCACAGATAAGAAATAACTAAAAAGTTTGACTGGTTGCATGAAAATTACCGAAGTGTGCCTATTCGATTATTAATCTCATTTTCTGTGTCATAGATATATAGCTAGGCAAATGTTGGTCGCAAACTATCAGGAGGAAGTAAGCTACCAATGCTATGGTAGTTTTGACCCCCAAGCTTAAAAATGGGAGGAGCAGTCCTATTGTTCACCCCACGGTCAATTTTTCCAGCCATTGATGTAAAACAAAACATTGAATTAAATGTCCTTATATTTTTTAGGAAATGAATACTTCTTTGATCTCCTCCAATATGAAGCTGAATGAGCTCATCAGAAGGCACAGAAAGTAGAGGAAGCTCGATCTTTCCTTCCATACAACATAATGAAAACTTTGGTTGGGGCGACTGTTTGGATTTATAGCAAGCCTTTCTCCAGACCACATCCATGCTTTACAGTGTTGACATTGATAAATAGGATTTCCTATATCCCAGACACCTGCCGAATGAACTCTCTTTAGCTACTCAGTTGTCATACCGATACAATTTAGTCCATGATGTACACAAAGATGCAAATAAACATACAGATAAAAATTTTACATACCGTCTAAGGTTTCAGAGGATGGTATAAAATTATCTTCCATATCCACATCCAACATTGAATCATCATAACCATTCAAAACTACAGTAAAAAAATTATAAAAATACAAACATAATCATTTTGATGTATTACTAATAATTCATATCTCATGCAAACTACAAACTTAAATTCTTGATATAATGAGAAATTACCTTCATCATCAACAAAAGGGTCAACATGTTGGCCACTGTGTGTGTCAGCGCTTGGTGGGTGCGTCTTAACAGTCGATAAATTTACATCTTCATAAAGTTGTGCCAAATTAATAGCCACCGAAGCAACAACAGAGGAAGATTGTCCTTTTTGCATCCCAATTATAGTAGAACTTCTTTACAAAAAAGTTCAATTTTATTCAATTAAACCATAGAAACTATAGGAAAAAAAATATAATAATGATGATCATCTTTTCTAAATTACCTTTCTGTTAGGCACGATCTGTGAGAACCGGAGTGTGATGGAAGCTAATTTTGCGGAACGACTTCAGTTAGATTATTGGCAGATCCTTGTACACTGGAGTATGCTAGAATTGTAATAAATCTATGTTATATAAATGGTCTCCGATGAAGTATACTTTTTGCTAAATATTGGTGTATGAATCATTTGGCTTTCATTAATTATACGTACTATTTGTTAACACGGACAGTGGAGTTCTTGTCAATGAGGGATCCGTCTGTAGAGTTAAAGATTTAGATCTTACCTCTGATGTAGAAGGTCTTACATAATTATGAGGAGTATTTTTCTGTCCAAAAATTTCATGCAAGGCACAGTGTACACCATACATAGATAGTTGCTTCCCTATGAATGAGTAATGAGAAATATATATATAAAATTTTCGTCATTAAACCGATATAAATTAAATTTAGATAAATATGAGTCAATTACAGTGAGAAAAATGTCACCTTTATCCTCACTAGATTGTAAACTGAGAATATTAGATGAGGTACCAGTTTCTCGACACAATGTTCTTTGACTTGTAGTAATATGATGCACATTTTTATGTACGTCAAAATTTGTATTATTGTTGTTCTTCAACATTGTTAAGTCAAGAAAAATAAATGAAACACAAATAATAATTATTCAATTAACTAATGTCGTATTTGATTTTATATAATTTTAGTAGTATACTTTCGCAGATTCAAATTTTTTTGTATTGGTTTAGTTTTATTGAATTATTTTTTAAATTATTAAACTAAATCAATGAGTATCTATATCAAATTATTTAAAATATATCCAATCATGACTTAAAAATAATACAATTCAATTTAAATAATAAATAAAACTCTAAATTTAAATATATATAATTTTAAAATTTTAATTTATTTAAATTGAGTTAAATAGATCTACACAAAAGCATCAAATTTTATATTTTTCCAATTAGTATAGAGTTTTATGTATTAATTTAGATTAAATAGTATATTATTTTAAATTATGATAGAGTATATCTTAAATAATATTAAATAATTAATTAACCTAAATAGTACATGAAGATTTGAAGATTGCATAGTTTTTTATGTAATTTATAGCTTATTAAATATGAATAGTTATTTATAGTTTTTAAATCACTAAACTAAAAGATTTAAAAAATTATGTATAGTACAAACTACTTCGCTAACATTCTCTTTCATGATGATAGTTTAAACTGTATTTCCCATAAAAAATAGAAATTAAAAAAGTTTTAGAAGAACACTTACCAGAAGCACAAAAGAAAGCAGACTCATTATCATCAAGTCTTTTTCGTTTTCTTGCCAAAATTATCTTTCGTCTTAACCTTGCAACCTTGGATTGTATGATTGGAATGGGATACATTATCGTTGTTAACTCACTTATCTACAATGTAATTCTCCCACAACAATGAGCTACGAATACAAATTTTCAAATTTGAATACTTATCTTGAAGTTAAATTTTAAATATCCATTAACTTACAATACTGATTATTTATTGATTAATTTATGAGGTATCAATTTTTACTTAAAAAGTAAAAAACATAATTTTTAAATATGTAAAAATATATTAACAGTGACTTTTAATTCACAAATTAATAATCTAATTAAAAGGGGTATATATATATAAGCCAAACCAATTTAAATATAGCTAAAGCAAACTAATTTTTATATTATATACTATTAAATAATTAATTGAAAAATACACTCCTGCACGACAATTTTTTAATTTGAATTTAGAAGTGATTAATAAATCACATTTGTTTAATCAACGTATAACAAAAAAATTAGTTAAAAACAAAATATTCAACACAAAATAGTTTTAGTCATTTAAAATTTAAATATTAAAAATTAGATACAACTTTATGGTATGTTTCAATAATAATAATAATAATAATAATAATAATAATAATAATATAATTTTAAAAGGTAGTACTGCATGTTCTCCGTGACATGTAATTTTTAAATTTATTTTATAAATAATAAAGTAATTTTTTTGGATAATTACATTAAGTGAATAATAAAAATTAGTATCCAAATTAACAAACTTTAACATATTTGATAAAAGAAAATGAAACTTACATAAAACATATGAAACTTACATAAAATATAGTGTATTGTGTAGTAACAACACTTTTAGAGAGTATATAATAGTCTTATTTTTCTCAGATATTTAACAATTATACAAATATTATTTATCTTCAATTACTAAGCTAATAAGTTTATAACATGTGAATAGTAAAAAAAATAAAACTGTAAAGAAGTTCAATAAAATAAAATGAAAACACTAATCAATAGAAGACTAATCAACACTTAAAAAATTTATTTGAAATGAAAAAAATAAATAAAACTTACATAAAGATGTGATGCAATGTGCAACAGTAACACCTTCAAAAATATCTAATAATCAAATATTGAATATGATAGATTATGTGTAATTGTAGAGTTCTTATATAGAGTTATTGTATTTTGGGCTGGGCTAAAATTTTAATGTGTATATGTTATAATTTGTTGGAAAGAATCAAAGATATTATTTTATTTTAAATCAATAGTTTTCTTTTTTGAACGAAATTAAAAGTTTCTATTTACGGAATCATAAATATAATATAACCTACTTTAGTGAGTCACAGCATCATACAACACCAACACCCTAACCATCACTCTCATTTAGTAATTACTTTCATTTAATAATAAAAAATAATAGTAATTATTCTCATTCATATTGCATTAGTCAAAAAAGCTCTATTCTAAAGCCTTCCATCAATTTTAATAAAAAATAAATAACGTATAAAATAATATATTTATATATATGTTTAATACGCTGATAAGAAGAAAGTACTTCTAGTGTCATTAGCATGTCCAAAAAAATATAGATAATTAAATAAAATAAAACAACAATTGTTCAATTTAAAATTCAAAATACTTTAAAAATTGAATAGTATCTATTCTCTCAATAAACAATAGCTATAGCTAAGACTCCACCAAACCTTCAAAACATGCTCTTTTATCTCCATTACATGAAAAACTTCATGTTTCACAGCAGCTATTTTTTAATGGAAGGAGCACCAGACATGTTAAACTCATCCAACAGGCGCTTCAAACAAAACAAAACAAAAAAGTATAATCAAGATTTTAACCCAAAAATAAAATATGAAATATGAAAGAGGCCATATAAGTGAAGACCAAATGAATACCCTGACAACAGGTTTTTTAGTAACAGACAGATTTTTTACGATTGGATCAGGTGACTCATCACAAACAGAACATCCATCTTCACCTCGAGGCTATATAGAAAAACAATGAAAAAATAAATAAATAACACCTCATATTTGGCAAAGTAAGCCTTAATATACATAGTCTAAAATCAATAAAAAATAAAGAAAAAAATCATACATGAACAGGGTTAACAGGACCAGCAGGGGTACATCAGATTTTACCGGGCCTTGATTGTCTCTCCACCTCGGTAAACTTGTAGAATCAGAACGTATCACCGATACATCATAAGAATCGCACCATCCAGTAGTTTCTACTTCGACCTTGAATAAAAACTCCTTATCAAGGAAAAACTCATTAAAACCAATAGGATCTTTGCTTGCTTTCCCTTTTTCCTACACCAAAAATTTTACATTTTTATCGTGTTAAATAAACAAACATCTCTTATTGACAATCATAACGTGATCAACGAATTTGGTTTCACATACATTCAACTCTTTCACCATCTCAGTACAGGTTTGTCCGAATAGAGCTACGACCTCCTTATCGAACACAACAAAATTTGTTGTAGCAGTACCATAAAAAATCAACAAATTCAACTTATACCTGTTTTTTTTATTATTAAAAAACATCAACTAACACATGGCCTATCACCCTTTAGTTACAACAAAATCATAAAAATTATATTCAACATAATTTAGATGCTCAAACACAATTATTTTTAGATTTATCAGTTTTCTAGATTTTAGCCTAGCAAAGGAGACTTTGGTATAAAATTGTTGTAGGTATATAAATTTTTTCTGTGCACTCTATCTTTGTTTGCCATTTTTTGTGGCTAGACCATATTTCCATCAGCCAAAGCAGCTTTTGTTTTTAATAATTATTGGTATTAAGCCAGATATTGCTAAATCATTTAAAAATCAACATAATCAATTAGTTAACTATATTGCTTTTTTATGAAAAGATTGCACAAATAAGTCTAATTAGAGTCATACCTGTCAACCACATTATTCACGTCCCTATTACAGCCGTCGCAGAAGTATTCATCCGCATTAGCTTCTACCTTCACGCTGCAAAGACATGATTTATACCACCAACTTGGAACGGGTTCAACATCAAGAACAGTGGCCCGAACAACATAGAATCCAACCTACATAGGAACAGTTTGAAAGTTAAAAAAAAATGAACCAAACGAAAAAAGTAGTTTTCTATAAAGCACTCACATCCGCAACCGCACGTAACTCATTTATTGTCTTCCTCCCAGTGGAATATAAAACCTTATCTTCATCAAGATATGCCGGTTTGCCAGAAATCACAGATAGGTACTGCGAGATCTCTCTATAGTACACGCTACTTATCAATCACAACGCCACAAAAATACAGTCAATATGCACAACCATAAATAATTCACAATATTGGTACAATACCTTTTTCGAAGCATCAAAGCCTCAGGAATATCCGGATTTATCAAGAGTCTATTACCATACATAATGTTCTGCACAATATTGGTTCCTATATATAACAATCATTGCTTAAATGAGTTGTACAATTATACATGACAGAAGAATTATCGAATGGAAAGTAACCAAAAGTATCCTTAGATTTAAAAAAACAATTATAATCTACTGCAAATCTAATTAATTATTAAAATTTTTTATTTCAGCAATGACATATAAAAAAATATTTAATGCAACTATAAAATAAGAAAAAAGTATTATATAATAACTAAAATATAGTTTAAAATTATATGTTGATTTACAATCAAAAAAGAAATAAAAAACTGGTGATACCTCGTTTATCCAATTTTATATACTAATAGTTTGTATCACTTCAACCAATTATATTTTAGAAAGAAAAAACAAAAAAGAGAATTTCCAACGATATTTAAAAAAATCTTATTACTTGAAAGAGAGTGTTAACATAAAATTCTTATCACTATTAGTCTTTTATCTCATTTCAGCAATTTACACACAAACTATTAATTTCTTATCACTGAAAGAGAGTGTTAACTCCTTTTGCATCTCAATAATTAGTAGAAATAGTTACAATAAGATATAATCATTTGATAGTAATCAAATTCTCACATACCCCAGCATTTTTTACTCTTGCAAATTGAAAAACAACTATTGGCAGTTGTTGATCGCCCGATGCCAGAAAATCCTTGATCCGGTCCACCATCTCTCCAAGAACAACAATATTAAGCTTTAAACTGTAGAGAAAATGAGAATTATTTAGAAAATAAAAAAATTAATTATATAAACATATTAAGTGGTGAGTAAGGGTTGTTGGAAAAAACGCACCCGTCATTCTCAATATGAATGACTATCATGTTAATAAGTTTGCCATCGTTCACATATTTTCTCTCACTCTCTATACCGGTCATAACTCCAGCAACGTCTTAAATAAATATCAAATAGAAAAATGTGCACAAATCACACGTTTTAGTGATATTTTATCATAATTACAAAATAAAAATCAACTTGTGTACATGCCATAAATTATACACTTACCAACCAAAAAAGGATGATGAGAAGAGTATCCCATAATTTCCCTAAAAGGGACCAACTTAATACCATATAACGGTATTGCATCACAGAAAGAGGGTAAGACAGTAGTTCTATCTTGAAAAAACAACCGAAATTGATGCGATGTTATGCGATACAACCGACAGTCATTGCTAACTCCAAAGTATGTAAAAACATACATAGTTCCTTCTGATATCAATGATTGAAACACAGATATTAGATCCTCACCTACAGAAGCATGCATAGTTGTTCCCTATTTTTTCACAAAGCAAAAAATTCAATTATTCACTTTCTACACACCCTACAAATAAGGTCCAACTAAATAAACAAACAAAATTTATATAAAATATTTCGTTCAATAGTTATAACCGAATAAATTAAAAATATGATTTAAATCTAAAATATTAAGTATCAAGCATTAATAACGGATTTATATTCACCCAAAAGGAAGAATATACATATAATGGATTCAAATATTTAATACTTTAATTGTTTTTTATTGTTTTTTTAACCATAGATATTAAAAAGGAAAAATGTGCAATGACAATCATGCATGAACATTAAGTGTTATGTAGAAGAGGGTTAAGATTAATGACAATCATGCATATGCGTTAGTAATGCCTTTATTATTTTTCTCTCAATCATGTATAACAAAATTTATAATTTTATATAACTATTTATGAGAATTTGGCTAAAAATCCCCCAAATCCCCCTCTTTACTGGCCAAATACCCCTCACTCCTTGGAGCCCTTGTTTCTCTTTTCCCTTATAATTTCCCATGTCTGACAGTCAAACTTTTTGATTTTTTTTCCTGGTGTACATTTTTTTTAAAGGAAGAGTTAGTTTTATATTTTTCACATATATTTTGTTCTTTTCTATACATATGCGTGCTAGCACAAATTCGGCATATTCATCCACTAATTCTTTATCCATTTCCGCAAATTAATTATGTAATTTGTAAATAATCATGACCCTTCTTTCTCATTTTTTAACATATTTATTTCCTTTTTGAAAAAGAAAAGAAAAAAATTTCCCCCAATTCTTAGACTTTGAAATCTTTTGGCTGATTTCAGATTGATCTCCTAACCTATTCAATAGTACTAATACTAAATGATCGATCCGCTAAAATTCTACCCACTAAATTCTTTAAACATTTCTACAAACTTTTCTCTATTTCTTTCTTATCAAAAAAGATTATTAAAAAGTATTTTGGCTAATTTGTTATTAATTCATTTTATACTTATAACTACCCTTTCAATTTTTTTTCATTTAGTTGGATTTCTAATAAAAATTTAATTAAAACTATCCAAATTTTTTAAGTAAATACTTATTCTCAGTCAAATAAAACTGTAAAATATTCACTTATTTAGAATCAGGGAGTAACATATAATCTTTTAGATTTTATAAGACAATAAAAAGAAAAATACGAATAAAGATAAATTAGATAATTGAACATTAAAAATTCTTAGAACTAATTATATATTTTCATATAAATTAAAATATTTTCTTTTTTAGATGATGTGTAATATTAATATATATTTGACTTATAGTGTAAAGTTTACGTTAAAATATTTAAAAAAAAATAGCTAATAAAAAATATTAAAACATTTTAGAATTTAACCTAAATAATAGTACAAACTATTTGAACGTACAAACTAAAAATATTTTACATGATAACTGCATACTAATTAAACACTTAACTTCATAGAAAATAAAAATTGAAAAAACCTTATAATAATATTCTTCTCCAATTTTTTTTTGTGTATAATCTTTTTTTCGCCTTAACTTTTTTATTGTTTTTGTTATTGTTGTATATATACATATTTTTTCCCTCTCCATCAACGTATTCTTAAACCCTTTAAAATCTCAAATGGTCAAACTCAAAAGAGGGTGATAAATATAGGTTAATTCCTAAATATGTCTCTAAAATATTTTTAATTAGAGAATTTAATTTTTAATAAATTTTAATTATTAAATTAGTTTTAAATTTTTATGTTATTAAACATATCAATCTTAATGTCAAATTTTGATAATAGTTAGACAAATTAATCTCTGTCGTTATTTAATAAAAAACATAACAGCTTTTAAAAAATTTAAAATTTTCATATTCATCTCTTTATATAATTACAATCTTCACTTTAATTTGTGTAGTAAAATAAAAGTTTGTAAATTGATTTGGTGTTTAAAATTTTTAGAGGACTAAAATACACCTTTTAATTTTGGTGTTACCCTTTCAGTGATGTTTAACAACGATGTTAAAATTTGGTGTGTTTCTTTGTATGTGAGACCACAAATTTAATTTGAAGGTCGAATTTATGACTTTTAATTTTTTTTAAACATACAAATTTCAGGGTCAAATTTTTTTTTAATACAAATCTTACTCTTAGATTTAGATTTATATTTTGGTATTAAAAAAATTTTACATGTGCAGTTTAAATCTTCTAATTTGTTTTAAGATAAAAAAAAGTTATTTTAACACAAATTGAATCTTTCGATTTGTGCATTATGAAATGTAATTTTTAATTAGATTTGTCTACAAATTTTATTATTACTCAAATTTGATGGTCTAATTTGTTATTTAAAGTTAAAAAAATAAAACTCATATCAGAAAAAAATATACCAATTTATCATTACATTAAATTACATACGATCTTTTTCTATTTTTAAAAAATATTAACCGATGGTCCCAAGAAAAGCATAAAATTGTTGAGATTGAAATTGTAATAATTATGAGAGTAAGGATCATACAAATGTTGGACTATGTGTATGAAAACAGAGAAGCAATTGTTGGATGAATAAATTAGAAGTACCTGCTCATCCATCAACACCATTTCAATGGAGCTATTGGATTTGGAGTCTTTGAATTTTGGTAAAGACCAGAGTCTGATTACTCTGATATGAATCTTCCAGCTCTCTTTTGACGGTGCAATCATCTCTAACAAATCATATTGTCTATCCATTTTTTTTCTAGAGAAAAAAAAAGAGCAACGTAAATTGTAACAAGTATGTATGATAACAGTATAAGACCATACTTCCTAGATTTTTATAGCAACTAAGAAGAGGTATATTTTTTAGGTAAATCATTTTAAAATTAGACTGCATCAAAAATCACATTTTTTCCATAATCCAAAAGAAGAAAAAATCTATCTTGATAATTTAAAAAAAGAAAAAAGATTTGAATTGAAAATACAGCTCTTATTCTATATCATAAATACTCTTAATTCAAAATATACCGAGTAAAAAAAGATACGAAAATAAGAGCTGAATCCATGTCTTCCTGTGATTAAAATATATATATATATATATATATATATATATACACACACACACACACGTGTATAATAATACCCTTAATATATGTATCAGAAAAATCTATAATTTTATTGTTGTTTTCTAAACTAGGCATCATACGTAGCAAATTTAAGATAGTTTTATCCCAATCATATGCCTTTTTTATGAGCTTAAATTATTAGAAAAATTAATTTTATAACATAGTATCATATTTTCTATAATTTAAAATTTGAGGCATTGATTTTTATTGACTCCAAAAAAATATTGCAACATAAGACAAATAAAAAAATATATATAAGATTTAGACAAAATAAAAAAATTACGTGAAAAGACGTATTAAAAATAGGATCAACTGTATGATAAAATTAATTATATATGGGTCGCATGCAATTTGGGATTAGGGTTTTAAATTACATATATTAATGAATTAGTTTAGAGACTTACCATGATTACAACCAAAGTTCTGAGAACAGGGGAAAGACCCAATGAAAGATCCATTGGGAAGCTGTTGTTAAGACTGGGCATGTTTGTGTGCAAGTGTTTCAAGTAATTGGTTTTTTTTTCTGTGTAATCTAAAACACAAAACACAAAGCACACAACCTGAGATGAATAATCAAATAATCATCTACAAATTTTACAAAAACACAAAGCAGTAGCAGTACAACAGAACCAGAACCCAAAAATCAAATAATCGTTCAACGATTTCAACAATCGAAGAACAGGTGCACACCAAAGCCACTGACCTTCGAGACAATGACGCCGAGACGACGGCGACAAGACGACCGCGAGCAGGAAGAATCCGACGGAGGATGGGCGCCGAGTGAGGAAGAAGACATCGAATAGGAGATTTGACTTGGAAAACACCGACAGTACAAAGAGAGACTCCTCGGACAGCCACGGACGGCGGCAATCGGTCACTCCATTCGGCGGCGGTGGAGGCTAGCTAAGGTTTTCCCTTTTTGTTTTTCTTTGAATGAAGGAATGAATGAAAGTAACAAAAGAGAGGAGGGAGACCAGCAAGCAATAACGTGTCTAACTCTTTTTGTTTTCTTTATTTATTCTAATTTATAAAAGTAACAAAAGAGAGGAGGGAGTTACGTGTCTAACTCTTTTTGTTTTCTTTTGTTTTCTTTATTTATTCTAATTTATAAAAGTAACAAAAGAGAGGAGGGAGACCAGCAAGCAGTAACGTATTACTCCCTCTTTGTTCTATTTTGTTTTCTTTATTTATTCTAATTTATAAGGAGACTACTTGTGATTGATTAAATTTTCTACATGTATTTTGGTAAACGAAGAGATTGATTAAAAAAAGTTCTTATTTCTGATCATTGAATATATTCCTCCTATTCTAAAATAATTGTTGCTTTAATTTTAACTTTTAGATTTATTAAAAAATTAAAATATTCATTTTAAATTAAAGTAAAGCCGTACTTATTTTAAAACTGAAGAATTATACGATAATAATAATAACAATCACTACAAGAAAAAGCATATTTATCGACGAAAAAAATCGACGACTATCTCTCCCGTCGATATTTTTCGACGGCTTGCCGTCGATATTTAAAAAAATAATAATTAAAAATAAAATAATAAAATTGACAGTCTAGTCGTCGATTTTTTGATGATGCATTAAATCTCTTTTAATTATCGTCATATTGTAGACGAAGCGGGGTTGAAAATACTTTTATATTAAAATCGACAGACATAGCGTCTTTTTTTATATTTAAAATATTGACAACATTTCTGTCGATAAATTTAAACGTTCCAGATTGTTTCTTAAAATACGAAACGGGAGATGAAAATACTTTTATATTAAAATCGACAGACATAGCGTCTATTTTTATATTTAAAATATCGACAACATTTTTGTCGATAAATTTGAACGTTCCAGATTTTTTTTTTAAAATCAAATAAATGGTATGGATTGAATATAAAAAATAGACGCTAAATACGTTAATTTTTTTCAAAATAAAATCGACATACATACTGTCGATTTTTATTGCTAAAAGCACGAGCCCGCGCCCACTTCCCGCTCCAAGTTCAGAAACAAAATTTTATCATTTTATTTTCCTCTCTTTTCTTTTCTGCATTCCACTTCTTTTCTGCATTCAGAAACACAATTTCAGACCACTTCACGGTTGCACCACCATCACTCAGTTTGCTCGCGCCGCCACTGTCGCTCCTCTTGCTGGCGCTGCCTGTCGCTCCGTTGCTGCCGTGCCACACAGTCGCTTCTTCTCTCTGTTGCCGTCGTAGCTCCTCCTACTTTGGTCCTTCTCCGCTCTCTCTCAATCGAACTCACAAAAACCAGGTATCATTTTCTGACTGTTACTGAACTCTTTTCAAAGCCAACTTCAGTTTCATTTGGAAATCCCCTATTTCAGGTGTAAACTATGACCTAATTGTAATATCCTGTTTTCTAAATCTAGAAATTCTGGTCATGTTTATTCTGGTCATAATTTGCTGCTTCATGAATTCTTAATATATTATTTCTCTGCTTAATTGAAATGATTGTGGTACTTATTTCATACTCTCCTTCTGTACTGATTTTTGGTTAGGGATTTTACTTTTGTTTTGATTTGGATTTTGCTTTTGTTCTGATTTGACTTGCTGTTTGTCTTAAATAAATAATTTAAGAAAAACTTCTTTTCATCATAAGTGCATTATGAATTTTTTTTAAAAGAAAAAAAATCTTTTGAAGAGCATTGTTTTGTTACTTGTGATCTGTTTCTATGCATCAATTCTCATCCACTGTAGTTAGTTAACAAATAAAGTGCTGGCTCTGTTATTTCTTGATTGAGTAAGAAGAAGGAGTGAGTAAGAAAAACCCGCCTGAGCATGAGACTGAACCATTTTCTAAGTACTCCTTGAATCCTGGTACAACTTTGTTGTTGGACCATTTTGCTTCTTGCAGAAACGATTTGCACAAATCACACCACTGATATCATAAGTATAGACATATCAATCAATTTATGAATCCTCATAATAATTGTGTAGATAATAGTGAAAACATTAATTTAGGAATCTAATTAAGAGTTAATAAGACTTGATTAAACTTAGGAAAAGTATAGTACATACAGCTTTTTTGAGATAGGGAAGCCACTTGACTGCATGATCTTTGAAGATATCAAAAGCCATTTCATTGATAGTGGTATAAAGCACTAGGAAGCACAATATCATGTAGTCTGGAAGATTGTTAATGGTATTTACATCCCATCTGATATAAAAGCATGCATATAATAATAATTAAATTTTGCCGCATTAAGTTATTGTTATAAATATATACTAAATAATATAATAAAGCAACCTCTCAATAGCATCCGTGAAGAGAACATCAATTCTCTTTTAAAGTGGCTTGATTCTCTTTTTCATTTTTCTGCATTTGTTATTTTTCATTGGATATTGGCTAATAATCTTAATGAGTGGCCACCGTTTTCATTTTACAATTTGGAGTGCTGAATTTAATCAATCATTTTGAATAGCAATTAGAGTGAAACTATGGTTGTGACTTCTGTCTTGTCAATTATAGTGAAAACTATAAGACATTACTATTGAGTAGATGTGCTTGCTTACTTAAAGAAATCTTTTAATGGTTCTTGTTTCTATAAATGTAATGTATTTCCCCTCATCAATTTGATAGAGAGGGAAGAAAAAGAATGGAAGAAGCTCTTCTTGGAAGCTAGATTCAGTCACTATAAAATAACACCCATATTTGGTATGAGGTCACTCATTGAAGTTTATCCTTGAATAATAAAAGGCAGAGATATTGATCTATACATTGCTTTATTTTGTTAGGAGTTAAATCTTAGTCATATTTCTGTTAATGATCTAGGCCTCTGCTTTATAACAAGCATATACAATAGCAGTTTATATTGGGAGCCTGTTGTAATAGTTTCTCTCTCGGTGCTTTATAAATAACATTAAACAAACCTATAATAAGCTTCAAAGTTCAAACAGCCTGTGTTTTTGTGCAACAATCTTGTGCTGTTGTGCATATATATTTCATTCTTTTGTGCAACCACATTGCAGATTGTTGGTATTTAACACCGGCGCTAAGATTCTTGGTATTTAACACTTGCTGCTTGATTGAAGGTTGCTTGGTGGCTTTACATTGAAAGATTGTTGGTAGGGTGTGGGATGGGCCTTCTATCTTTTGTGGTAATGTTAAGATTCATAAACTTTCTTATAATTTCAGTTCAAACTTCAAATTGCATTCAGCTGATAAAGTCAAAAGAAACACAAATAATTTTTTTTCCTTTTATATAACATAACAGGTTCCAGTTTATGTAGCAGAAGTAACACCGAAGAATCTCCGAGGAGGATTCACCACGGTTCATCAGGTAAAGTGATAAAATATTCTCTCAAATGTCCTTTTACTTGCATCATGTTTTACATATTTCATGCGTTGCATTATTCCAAATCCTTATTATTATGTTGACAGCTTATGATTTGTTGTGGGGTATCATTAACTTATCTTATTGGAGCATTCTTGAATTGGAGGATTTTGGCTCTGATAGGTAAATGACCTTCTTTCTGGTGTTGTTTTAATAAAACATGAAATCAAACAACTGGGTTGATGAAACTGCTCACATCTTTTTCATCTTTGTCTCAGGAATCATTCCTTGTAGTGCACAGGTTCTGAGTCTACCCTTCATTCCTGAGTCTCCTAGGTGGCTGGTTAGTTGTTCCTAGTTGTTTACTATCATTCAAACAAGCAACTAATCATTCTTCACTTTTTATTAAAATGATTGGAGTTGCGAAATGTCACCGATACTTACAATCTTCTGCAGGCAAAGGTTGGTCACTTGGCGGGGAGCGAAAATTCTTTATAGCGCCTTAGGGGAGAGAATGCCAATGTTTCTCAAGAGGCCACTGAAATTAGAGTATATAACAAGTGTTTGTTCATTCGAGTGCTAAACTCGTGTGTTACAATCTATCTAGAAAGCAAAAGAAGCAAGGAAAAAGATACCACAAAGTCTAACACACTAACATGCACTGTTTTAGTAGGATTATACAAAAGCACTTCAGCAGCATTCAGAAGCTAGCATTATTATATTAGCACTCGGCATTCATTATATATTAGCACTCATTATATATTAGCACTCAGCACTTATTATTATGTTCCTCTTCCTCTAACATTTCTTCAACTGCTTCCTTGAATCTGAGGCTTGCACTCAGCACTCATGAAGAATGTGGTGGAAGCCTGTTTGTGAAGGTGTACATGGAAGGCATTCCAATAGGGAGGAAACTCGACACCACTATTCTCTGGGGTACAGAGATGGATGAAGTTGTAGTTCAACCTAGTGAGAGATGCCATGTCCTCACTTATGAAGATGAAGAAGGAGATCTTGTTATGGTTGGGGATGTTCCTTGGGAGTAAGTCATCATCATCATCTAAATTCTCTTCTTTCTTTCTTTCTTTAATGAAACTAATTGATATTATATGTTGATGTTGGTGTGGATGTTTGTTTCCACTGTAAAGAGGTTGAATATCACAAGGGTAGACACATTCACTACCTCTTGATAATGCAGATCTCTATATGTTTTGGATTAATTAGGTAGCTTCAGAGACACTACTGAGGTTTCCAATTTTGTTCTTAGTACTACTACTACTAGTGTAGTCTTAATTACAAGTGTTGAATCATCAAAACTATGCACAAAGTTAAGTCCTCAGTTATATATACTACATGCATAGCTTGCTCACTAGTCACTACTTTCTTCTTTCCTTCAACATGTATAATTAATTAATTAATTAATTCCTGTCGTACATTCATTCCTAATTAGTGTATGTCACAGCTTCTTTTTATTAATTAGCTTTTCATAAAGGCAAAAGATAGATTGACATATACACATAACAAGTATGAACTAGAAACAAGTAAAGGTTATATTGGCAAAATAATATAGTATAAATTTTATTTTTATATTTAAAAGTTTATTTGTCTTGTTATCTAATATTCTGTATAAATTTTATTTATATATTTAAAAGTTTATTTGTATTAATTGTTTACTATTTTTCAAATAAAAAAAATAATTAAAATATATAACTATTAAAATCGATAGAAAAGTTGTCGCTTTTTAAATTTAAAATAGACAAAAAAACAAAATATAGACAAATTCTTGGTCGGTATCTAAATTAATAAATTGATGGCAATTGTGTCGAATTTATTGAATCAAATATCGACGGCAGTGTTGTCGATTTTATTAAGCATATTATAGACGAAACTGTTGTCGATTTTATTAAGCATATTATAGACGAAATTATTGTCGATTTAATTGAATCAAATATCGACAGAACTGGCGTCGATTTTATATAATAATATCGACGGCAACTTTGTCGATTTTATTAAGAATGTAGAGTTTTCAAACTCATATTATAGACAAAAACGTTGTCGATTTTATTACATTATTATCGACGGCAAGGCAAGCCGTCGATTTTATTAGAATTTTAAAAAATCGACAAGCTTAATAGCGACCATCATCGCCGTCCATTTTGCTGTCGAAATTTAATATTATCGACGGCTTAGCCGTCGATTTGGCCGTCGATTTTAACGATGTTTCTTGTAGTGAATGATGCTGAATGAGCAAAAGATTTCAATAATGCATGATTTATTCCCAAGTTTTCAAAGTGGTAATCATATTCATGTGAGAGAGGGGTTTCCAATGAAAAGTTCAATACATTCCGAGATTGAGTATGCTATGTATAGTTGAATCTCACTCAACTCTCTTTGCAATTGCCAACATATTATCACCAACACTAATATTACATTTATTTCTTCAACGGGCTTTCATTTTTTTATATAAGTACTTAAATACTAATAATAATAATAATAATAATAATAATAATAATAATAATAATAATAATAATAATAATAATAATAATAATAAGTATTTATTAAAAGAAAACACACTCAAATCTTGGATTAAATAAACAAATATACGAAACAACTCTTGTATCAAGTTCTAAGAGATAAATTAATGTCAACACAAATTTTAAAAAATAAACTACTCATATATGGTAGATCCTAATCACTCTCAAACAACCATACTTCATTCAAGTAATAGTTTAAATAAATTATTCTCATATATTATAAATCGAACTGTGTAAAGGCGCACTACAAGAAAAAGCAATATTTGTAACAAAAAATATTGTTACAAAAAATCGATATTTTGAAACAAAAGGATTTTGTAACAAAAAAAGGGGCCGTTGCAGTATGTCCCGTTACAAAAAGTTTTCGTAACAAAAAATGAAACTGTTACAATTCAAAGTAATATTTTGTAACAATTTTTTCTGATACAAAAAACCAAAAGTTGTTACAAAAGTGATAACAAATTTTGATCTTCAAAATATTTTTGGTGACAATATATTTTTTCCTATCATAAAATTTTGTTACAAAATATAACTTGATTTTGTAACATTTTTTTTCTTTAGTTACAAAACACTATTTATTTTGTAATAATTTTTAAATACAAATTATACACATAATTTGCCAAATTATATTTTTTAAATTAATTAATATATAAACTAATTTACTCAGCAAGTCAACATTTATATAATATATAATAACATAAATAGTTCAAATATCTTTTATTTAACTAAGATTGTTTTATAAATCTTCAACATATAAACTTTAAAGTACAAACTAACAAGACACATTGAAGAACCCTAATGTAGATACATAGGACAAGAAATACAAGGAATTATAAATCTCCAAAATGTAATAAGTGCCACACACCATCATGTTCATACAAGTTCCATCATGTATGAACAAAGAACTACAAACTCCATCATATCCATCGAGCTCCTTTCTCATGGAGAAACTTCTAATAAGTACCACACAAGTGCCAAACACCTAAAAAGTTCACCAACCAAAAAACACTAGCTTAAATTCAAATCAAATCAATAATGTTTCAAAATACAACCCTACTTCTCAAAATTTTTAAAAATTCATAGAGTGCTTCTTATGTTCCAAACTCTAGTGTGAATGCTCTATGGATCACATTCTTACACCAGATTTGGTTCCAACTCAATCAGGTTAATATAAAACTTTATAGGAATTTCACAAGTTGCTACTACAATAGGGTGCCACAATAAAAAGCCTAGAAAGTGCAATCACTTAGTAAATTCATATAAAAATTATCATATAACTATAAGTTTATGGTGAATTACTAGGGTTTTTAACTTCATACTACAATTAAAACAAGAATGTACAAATTTATTAATTTTTACATAATTTTTGCACAAAAAGCTTATTTCAAAAATCATACAATTTTATCTATTGAACCAAATGACTTGAAACTTCACAGGGGACAACTAGGCTCATAAACCAAACTACTCATATTGGTTCCAAGTGAAAAGCAATTGCGGTTTGTTATGATCACACAACATTTTCTACCACATGCATCCATCTAAACAAAACAAGAAAAATTGCATACAAAGTATTGAAAGAAAAAGTACAAAGTATGGTACCCGTTTTGTTATGTTTCAATTTCAACAAATTAAACCAAACAAATGAATTAAATAAGAAAGACCATATAGTCAAGTGCTAGTTGTAGATAATAGTTCCATAAAATAATACGGAAGTACCATTGATGAGCGAATAATTTATACGCTTTTTGGCATTGTTTTTAGTATGTTTTTAGCATGTTTTAGTTAGTTTTTATTATATTTTTATTAGTTTTTATTTAAACTTCACTTTTTTGGACTTTACTATGAGTTTGTGTATTTTTCTATGATTTCAAGTATTTTCTGGCTGAAATTGAGGGACCTGAGCAAAAATCTGATTCAGAGGCTGAAAAGGACTGCAGATGCTGTTGGATTCTAACCTCCCTCCACTCAAAGTGGATTTTCTGGAGCTACAGAAGCCCAATTGGTGCGCTCTCAATTGCGTTGGAAAGTAGACATCCAGGGCTTTCCAGCAATATATAATAGTCCATACTTTGCCCAAGATTTGATGGCCCAAACCGGCGTTCAAAGTCAGCATCAGAATCCTCGTGGTATAAGCTAGAATCCATTGGCGGCCATTCTTGAGAATCCGGAAGGTCTAAACCTTGTCTGTGGTATTCTGAGTAGGATTCAAGGATTGAATGACTGTGACGAGCTTCAAACTCGTGATTGTGGGGCGTTAGTAACAGACGCAAAAGAATCACTGGATTCTATTCCGACATGATCGAGAACCAACAGATGATTAGCCGTGCTGTGACAGAGCGCGTTGAACATTTTCACTGAGAGGACGGGAGGTAGCCATTGACAACGGTGAAACCCAACATACAGCTTGCCATTGAAGGAGCCTTGCGTGCTTGAAGAAGAAGACAGTAGGAAAGCAGAGATTCAGAAGATGGAGCATCTCCAAAACCTCAACCTATTCTCCGTTACTGCAAAAGAAGTATTTATTTCATGTTCTTCTACTTTTTACAATTAAATCTCAGAGTTATTGATATCTTGACTAAGAGTTACGAGATAACCATAGCTTGCTTCAAGCCGACAATCTCCGTGGGATCGACCCTTACTCACGTAAGGTATTACTTAGACGACCCAGTGCACTTGCTGGTTAGTTGTGCGGAATTACAAAAGTGTGATTGTGATTTCATGCACCAAGTTTTTGGCGCCGTTGCCGGGGATTGTTCGAGTTTGGACAACTGACGGTTTATCTTGTTGCTTAGATTAGAAATATTTTATTTTTGTTGGTTTAGAGTCTTTTATTTGAGTTTAGTTTCATATTTTAAGTTTGGTGTCAATTGCATGCTTTTATTTTCTTTTAATTTTTCGAATTTGCATGTTCCTAGTTCTTTCTTGATCTTTAAAAATTCTAAGTTTGGTGTCTTTTTTGTGTTTTCCCTTAAATTTTCGAAAATTTGTGTTTGATTTTCTAAAAATTTTAAGTTTGGTGTTTTTGTGCTTTTATTTACTTAAAAATTTTTCAAAAATTTGTTCTTGGTGTTCATCTTGATCTTCGAAGTGTTCTTGGTGTTCATCTTGACATTCAAAGTTTTCTTGTTTGTTCTCTGTGTTTTGATCTAAAATTTCTAAGTTTAGTGTCATTTTGTTGTTTTTCTCTTTCCTCATTAAAAATTCAAAAATTCGAAATTTTGCATTAACTTAGTCAAAGATTTTCAAAATCATATTTTTTAGTCAAGTCAAAATTCTAATTTCAAAAAAAAATTTGATTTCTTTTTTTTCTCAAATCTTTTTCAAAAAAAATCAAATCTTTTTAATTTCTTGAATCATATCTTTTCAATCAAATCTTTTTCAAAATAATTTTCAATCATATCTTTTTTATTGCTCTTTTCAAAATCTTTTTAATCAATTAATTAATTTAGTTTTCAATTTGCTTTGATTTTATTTTCTTTTAGTTTTCGAAATTTTATTTTATTTTCCATTTATTTTATTTTATTAATTTCGGTTACTTTTAATTAAAATAAAATAAAAACAAAAAAATATAATTCATATCAATTCCCTTTTCTCCATCATGGACCTAAGTGGAAGTGAGCTGTCCAGAAGGACTCTAGGGTCATATGCTAACCCCATTACAGCTGCATATGGGAGTAGCATCTGTATACCTCCCATCAAAGCAAGCAGATTTGAGCTAAACCCTCAGCTCATTATCATGGTTCAGCAAAATTGCCAGTATTCCAGTCTTCTGCAGGAAGAACCTACTGAGTTTCTGGCACAGTTCTTACAAATTGCTGACACAGTACGTAATAAAGAAGTGGATCAGGATGTCTACAGATTATTATTATTTCCATTTGCTGTAAAAGATCAAGCTAAGAGGTGGTTAAATAACCAACCCACATCAAGCATAAAAACATGGAGGCAATTAACAGACAAATTCCTGAATCAATTTTACCCTCCAAGAAGGATGACACAGCTAAGGCTGGACATCCAAGGCTTTAAACAAGAGGATCATGAATCCCTTTATAATGCCTGGGAGAGGTACAGAGGGATGCTGAGAAAATGTCCTTCTGAAATGTTTTCAGAGTGGGTACAGTTAGACATCTTTTACTATGGGCTTACAGAAAAAGCTCAGATGTCCCTAGATCACTCAGCTGGTGGATCTATTCACATGAGAAAAACAATTGAAGAGGCTCAAGAACTCATAGATACAGTTGCTAGAAATCAACATCTGTACTCAAACAGTGAGTCCTCTACAAAAGAAGAAGCTATGGCAGTAACTACTGATCTTAATCCTCAAGAACAGATTGTTGAGCTTAATCAGCAATTACTCCTTATGACAAAACAATTAGCAGAATTTAAAGAGATGCTCCAAGACACTAAAAATGCTAACAAGAATATGGAAGCACAATTGAATCAGACAAGACAGCAGCTATCTAAACAGATAACAGAAGAATGCCAAGCTGTTAAATTAAGGAGTGGGAGGACACTGAATGTATCAGTTCAAAGTGGCAAAAAGCCAAGAAAGGAACAACTAACAGAGGATAACCAAACCACTGCCCAACATCCCTCTGAGGACAGTAAGAGCCCAGAGAGGAATACTTCTGGCGTTCAAACGCCAGAAAAGGGGGAAAAGTTGGCGTTAAACGCCCATTCCTTGCCCAGTTCTGGCGTTCAAACGCCGGAAAAGGGTGGGAAGCTTGCGTTAAACGCCCATCCTGCACCCAATCCTGGCATTCAAACGCCAATGAGAAATCAGACACCTGAGAGTGCTGATAGTAACTCCTCTAAGAAGGCTTCTCCAACCACCTCTGTAGGGAATAAACCTGCAGCAACTAAGGTTGAAGAATATAAAGCCAAGATGCCTTATCCTCAGAAACTTCGCCAAGCGGAATAGGATAAACAATTTGCCCGCTTTGCATACTATCTCAGGACTCTTGAAATAAAGATTCCGTTTGCAGAGGCACTTGAGCAAATACCCTCTTATGCTAAGTTCATGAAAGAGATCTTAAGTCATAAGAAGGATTGGAGAGAAACTGAAAGAGTGTTTCTTACTGAAGAATGCAGTGCAGTCATCCTAAAAAGCTTACCAGAAAAGCTTTAAGATCCAGGAAGCTTTATGATACCATGCACATTAGAGGGTGCTTGCACCAAGACAGCTCTATGTGACCTTGGAGCAAGTATTAACCTAATACCTGCATCCACTATCAGAAAGCTTGGGTTGACTGAAGAAGTCAAACTAACCCGGATATGTCTCCAACTTGCTGATGGCTCCATTAAATATCCATCAGGCATAATTGAGGACATGATTGTCAAGGTTGGGCCATTTGCCTTTCTCACTGACTTTGTAGTGCTGGAAATGGAGGAGCACAAGAGTGCAACTCTCATTCTAGGAAGACCCTTCCTAGCAACTGGACGAACTCTTATTGATGTACAAAAAGGGGAAGTGACCCTGAGAGTCAATGAGGATGAGTTCAAGTTGAATGCTGTCAAAGCTATGCAGCATCCAGACACATCAAATGACTGCATGAGCACTGATATTATTGACTCTTTAGTGGAAGAGATCAATATGACTGAGAGTCTCGAATCAGAGCTAGAGGATATCTTTAAAGATGTTCAGCCTGATCTGGAGGAACCAGAGGAAATAAAAGAACCTCTGAAAATTCCTCAGGAAGAGGATAAGCCTCCTAAACCCGAGCTCAAGCCACTACCACCCTCCCTGAAGTATGCATTTCTGGGAGAAGGTGACACTTTTCCAGTGATCATAAGCTCTGCTTTAAATTCACAGGAAGAGGAAGCACTGATTCAAGTGCTAAGGACACACAAGACAGCTCTTGGGTGGTCCATAAGTGATCTTAAGGGCATTAGCCCATCAAGATGCATGCACAAAATCTTATTGGAAGATAATGCCAAGCCAGTGGTTCAACCACAGAGGTGGCTAAATCCAGCCATGAAGGAGGTGGTGCAGAAAGAGGTCACTAAGTTACTAGAGGCTGGGATTATTTATCCTATTTCTGATAGCCCCTGTGTGAGCCCTGTCCAAGTTGTCCCCAAGAAGGGAGGCATGACAGTGGTTCATAATGAAAACAATGAACTGGTTCCTACAAGAACAGTTACAGGGTGGCGTATGTGTATTGACTACAGAAGGCTCAATACAGCCACCAGAAAGGATCATTTTTCTTTACCATTCATAGACCAAATGCTAGAAAGACTAGCGGGTCATGATTATTAATGCTTTTTGGATGGCTATTCAGGCTATAATCAAATTGCAGTGGACCCTCAAGATCAAGAGAAAACAGCATTCACATGTCCTTCTGGCGTATTTGCTTACAGAAGAATGCCTTTTGGTCTATGCAATGCACCTGCAACTTTTCAGAAGTGCATGCTCTCCATCTTCTTTGATATGGTAGAGAAGTTCCTGGAAGTCTTCATGGATGACTTCTCAGTATTTAGAGACTCATTCAGCTCCTGTCTTGGTCATCTAGCACTTGTGCTGAAAAGATGCCAAGAGACTAACCTGGTTTTAAACTGGGAGAAATGTCACTTTATGGTGATTGAAGGAATTGTCCTTGGACACAAAATTTCAAGCAAGGGAATAGAGGTGGATCAAGCCAAGGTGGAGGTGATTGAAAAATTACCACCACCTGCCAATGTAAAAGCAATAAGAAGCTTTTTGGGACATGCAGGATTCTACAGGAGGTTCATAAAAGATTTTTCAAAAATTGCAAAACCTCTAAGCAACCTGCTAGCTGCTGACACGCCATTTGTGTTTGACACAGAGTGTCTGCAGGCGTTTGAGACCCTGAAAGCCAAGCTGGTCACAACACCAGTCATCTCTGCACCAGACTGGACATTACCATTCGAATTAATATGTGATGTCAGTGACTATGCCATTGGTGCAGTGTTGGGACAAAGGCATAACAAGCTTCTGCACGTCATTTACTATGCCAGTCGTGTTTTAAATGATGCACAGAAGAATTACACAACCACAGAAAAAGAGTTACTTACAGTGGTTTATGCCATTGACAAGTTTATATCCTATTTAGTAGGTTCAAAAGTGATTGTGTATACTGACCATGCTGCTCTTAAATATCTACTCACAAAACAGGATTCAAAACCCAGGCTCATAAGATGGGTGTTGCTTCTGCAAGAGTTTGATATAGAAATAAGAGACAGAAAAGGGACAGAGAACCAGGTAGCTGATCACTTGTCCCAGATAGAACCAGTAGCTGGGGCGTTGACAAACCCCAATTTGAGGATTTATCTTGTGATGATTTCAGGGGTTTTATCAATGATTCCACACACTTTCCATATGAAAATACAAGATTTTGCATTCCTTCCCTAGTTTTGCCTCATGAATGAAAACATGCTTGTTTTGCACTAAAATAGATACATTTCTAATCTTCTCTTGATGCCATTCGATGCCGTGACTTGTGTGTTAAGTGGTTTCAGGATATAGAATAGGAATGGACCGAAAGAGAGAAGGAAGACGGGTACAAAAGAAGGAAGCATGAGGATTAAGCTTTGAAGGTTTCCGCATGGGCGCGTGCGCGCACCTGGCGCGCCCGCGCGGATAGAGCAACGCGAAGCCAAAGCCAAGAGCCGGCTTGAGAAGCGGCTAAGCCAGGATCTTCATGGGCGCGTACGCGTACATCACGCGTCCGCGCACATTACAAGACGTCTCAACGGCGCGCGCGCGTGCCTTGCGCGTGCGCGCCGATTTGCGAATATGATTTTTTAAGAAGTCACGTGACCTAGGCGTGGAGGCAGTTAAGGATTCCACTCTTGGAGAAACACCTTGGCGGGAAAAGCTTAAGAAGACCAAAGGAACAAGGGTTAAGGACACTTTTAGTTCATTTCTTCTAGATCTAGATATTTTTCCTTTTTTTTGGAGAGAAGAGAGAGTTAGTTACATTTTTTGGGAGAAGAAGAGGGAGATTCCAAGCTTCACTAGGGTTCATCCTCATCTAATTTCTGAATTTTCAATGACTTTTTGGTGAGATCCACTACAATTCTCACTCCACTTTGTTCATGTCATAGATTTTCTTCTCCAATTTCAAGTAGTAGATACAATTGATCAATTCTCATAGATCTAGAATTCAACTTTGTAATTTTGGATTTCATCTCTATTTTGGATTTTCATTGCTACTCTTTGAGACTTGTTGTTAGATCTTTGTGTTGCAATACTTTCAATTTGACTTTTCTTCTCATTTTACTATGACTTTCCTTCTTGCTCATCACATGTTTGATAAAATGACAACACTAGCTATGGAGTAGAATTCGCACACTTGGCATAGGGTTTGGTCTTTGGAAGAAGTTGAATAGTGTATCAATAGTTGATTTGGAATTAGGGATTGCTAGTTGGCTTGGAGTGCACTAAAGCTAGATTCCCATAAGGTGAAGCTAGGACTTGTGACTCAAGTTGATTACTTTCATTTGACCTTCCTCTATACCTAGGGGATAACTAAATGGAGCAAGGCCTAATTGTTGTCAACATTGAATGGACTATAAGGATAGGATTTCTAATGCCAACCCTAAGCCAAGTCTTTTGATAATTGATTGTTTGTTTCTCATTGCTTTGCTAAAACCTTCAAAGAATTCCAACAAAGCTTACTAAATCAATAAGATGCACACTTTGGCAATTCCAAGGGAGAACGACTCGGGAGACTAGTACTCTCGGATATAGATTGTAGATTTGTTTGATGAAGGATTTTGTGTCGGTTTAGACTATACTACGATTGATCATTTGATAATTTCTATACCGGCAAAAATCTATTTGTCAAAATGGCGCCGTTGCCGGGGACTTTGCTTAGTGTGCCATGTTATTGTTTTGGATTAAGTATGTATATATGTACATAGTTGCACTTCATTGTAAATTGCTCAATTGACTAACTCCTCATCGTTACAATGAATTCCATTTCCCCTTCATTGCATGACGCGTTCACAACCGAATCCGAGCTTAGCCCCTTTTGATCCGGAAATAGAACGAACTTTGTTTCATATTAGGCAAGCTCGGAGGCGGCTAAGATTTGGAAAGGGTGAAGAGGTTTTCACCACCTCAACCACCTTACTACAAGTGAACATTGAACCGTCACTCAAAGAAGACATTAATCATACTCCCATCAATCTCACTAACAATTCTTCTTTTGTTTTAGGTACTAATACCATGGACGCTCCAAGGAGAGTTACCATCAAGGAAGCGGGTGCACCGGATTATGTCCTTCAACCCCTTCATGTAACTCACCCCAATTTGAATGCGAATTTTGAATTGAAGACCACTTTGATCAACCTCCTACCCAAGTTTCACGGGCTTCCCGCACAAGACCCTATTCGACATCTCAAAGACTTCCACCGCATATGCTCGACTACTAGACGGGAAGGGTCCGATGAAGTTGCTATATGGTTGTTTGCTTTCCCTTTCTCTCTTGAGGACAAGGCCAAAGAATGGTTCTACACTCTCTCTAGTGAAGTTACCTCCGATTGGGACCTACTTAGAAGGGGATTCTTGGATAAATTCTTGCCCCCGGAAAAGATGGATAGGCTAAGGAAAGAAATGTCTTGTATTGTGCAAGGTGAGACGGAACCACTATATGAGTATTGGGAACGGTTTCGCAAACTACTAGATGCGTGCCCTAATCACATGCTCGACACTCAAGTATTGCTTGGATACATATGTCAAGGGATGCGAGAGCAAGATAGAACCCTCTTGGACACTTCTAGCAATGATTCTTTGTCCAAATATAAAACCGCGGAGGAGGCATGGCAACTTATTATTGACTTAGCCGAATCCAATCAACATATGAGGCGAAGAGTCAACCGTCCAAGGACCGTGAACGAGATATCAACTAGTAGTGAAGCCACCGCTCTAACTCACTCCTTGAATGAGATGACATCCGTCTTGAGGCAACTCCAATTGAATCAACAACAACCACAACAACCTCAATCATATCAACAACACCCTCCACCATCTCAACAACACAACCAACAACAATTGGTCCCTCAAAGAGTATGTGGCATTTGCTCTTGCTACTCTCACTACACGGATGAGTGCCCAAACCTTCAAGAAGACAACACTTTGGTGGCCACCCATAATTTCTATGACCGCCCCAATCAAGGGTACTACCAAGGAGGTAATCCTAACCAAGGGCACCCTTATCAAGGAGGAGGCTACAACCAAGGAAGTGGACACAATAATCAAAATTGGAAAGACAATCATCAACAAGGGAATAGGGATAACAACAACAATGGAGGAGGTCAAAGATGGAACAACAACTCGCAAAATTTCTCACAAAACCGACCATACAACTTACAAAATCAACCATACAATCAACAAAACCCACAAAGAAACTACCAAACATATCAACCACCACATCAAAGACCACCACCCAATCAATCACAAGCTCCTCAACTCACATATGCAACCACCCCCTCCAACCAAGACGAAACACTCCGGACCATCATCCAAGGCCAAAAGGAATTACAAAACACACTTGCTTCCGGCCTCACCGGCCTCACCTCTACATTACAAGCTCTTCTTGCACGTATGGACACACCATCGACCCCCACTCCTCATCCCCCAATCCAAAGTGCCATTCCCTCTCAACCTCAACCAAATCCAAAAGGGGGCATCAATGCCATTACCCTTAGATCCGGTACACAACTAAAAGAGAAGGAAGCAAAGGACCCAAGTCCTATCACAACCGCCCAAGGGGAAGAGAGAATAGATATAGAAGAGGTAGTAGAAGAGGAGACACCACAAGCCACAGTTGAAGATGAAGCCCAACCAACAAGGGAGACAACCAAGGCCAAAAGAACCTTGGAAGAAGAAATTGCTCAACCACTTCCATTTCCAACACTTGCAAAGAAAGCAAAAAAGCGCATAGAACTTGACCCCAAAATGGTAGAAATGTTCAAGAAAGTTGAGGTAACCATCCCCCTCTTCGATGCCATCCATCAAGTTCCTAGATATGCTAAATTCCTCAAAGATTTATGCATAAACAAGGATAGAATTCTTGAATTGGAAACCATCCCATTGGGGAGTTCTATTTCCGCTTTGATGGGAACATTACCGGAGAAGTGTGATGACCCGGGCCCTTGTATGGTCACTTGCACCGTCAATGGAGTTCAATTTAGAGATTGTATGTGTGACCTCGGAGCATGTGTTAGCATCATTCCGCTCTCCGTTTATCGGGTATTGAACTTGCCCCCACTAAAAAGGTCGACGACAAGATTTGTCCTAGCGGATAAAAGCATAATAACCGTAGCGGGTGTTGCGGAAGATGTATTGGTGAATATAAAGGGGTTGGTGTTCCCGATTGACTTCTATGTCCTTGAAATGCCGTCAAGCGAAACCGAGAGAGCATCCTCTATCCTACTTGGAAGGCCCTTCTTGAGAACTTCTAGATTTAAGCTTGATGCTTATTCGGGGAACTACTCATTTGAAATTGATGGAAGAATTGTAAGCTTTAGCCTAGAGGAAGCAATGAAGCATCCACCGGAGAACCATTCTCTATTTCGGTGTGACCCAATCGATAACATAGTAGCCGAAGTGCATCTTGCAAGAGTAGATGAGAAGTACATGGTCAAAGAGGCAAATGAAGAGTCAAGCGAACTAAATACCACACATTATACAAGCCATCCGGAAACTCAAACTTCAAGGAATGACAAGAAGATGGAATTGAAGCCACTACCACCTCACTTAAGGTATTCATACCTTGATGAAGCCCAAAAGCTACCCGTGATAATTGCACAAGAGTTAACTCCTCAACAAGAAGAAAAATTGCTGAATGTATTGAGGAAAAACAAAAGGGCAATTGGGTGGAGTTTGGCGGATCTAGTGGGAATAAGCCCCCAAGTATGCGAGCACCGCATATTTCTTGAAGAAGGAGCAAGACCGGTCCAACAACCTCAAAGGAGACTCAACCCAACTATTCTTGAGGTGGTAAAGAAAGAAGTCACTAAGCTACTTGAGGCGGACATCATCTATCCTATCTCGGATAGTGAATGGGTAAGCCCGGTCCAAGTAGTGCCAAAGAAGTCCGGAGTGACAACAATCAAAAACGAAAGTGGTGAACTTATAGCAACAAGAGTGCAGAATTCTTGGAGAGTATGCATAGACTACCGAAGATTGAATGCGGCCACAAGAAAAGACCACTTTCCACTACCATTTATCGATCAAATGCTTGATCGGTTAGCCGGTAAATCATACTATTGTTTTCTTGATGGCTACTTCGGATACTTCCAAATTCATATTGCTCTAGAAGACCAAGAAAAAACCACATTTACTTGCCCCTTTGGAACGTATGCTTACAAGCGTATGCCATTTGGCCTATGCAATGCACCGGCAACGTTCCAAAGATGCATGATGAGCCTATTTGCGGACTTTCTAGAGCAATCAATGGAAGTTTTCATGGATGATTTTAGTGTGTATGGTGAGTCATTTGAGCATTGCTTAGGTAACCTTGAAAAAATCTTAGAAAGATGCACCAAAACAAACCTTGTCTTAAATTTTGAAAAATGTCATTTCATGGTCAAACAAGGTATTGTTTTGGGACACATAGTATCAAAGGAAGGCATCTCCGTAGATCCGGCAAAAATAAATGTCATATCCAGTTTACCTTACCCCTCCTCCGAGAGGGAAGTCCGTTCTTTTCTTGGACATGCAGGATTCTACCGGAGATTCATCAAGGACTTTAGCAAGGTGGCCTTACCTCTCTCTCGATTACTACAAAAAGACACCGAATTTGAGATGAGCAAGGAATGTATGGAAGCATATGACAAACTCAAGGTAGCATTGACACAAGCCCCTATTGTACGAGGACCCAATTGGACTCAACCCTTTGAAATCATGTGTGATGCTTCGAATTATGCGATAGGAGCCGCGTTAGCACAACGCGAAGGTAAGATTCCCTATGTCATAGCTTATGCTTCCAAAACATTAGACGGAGCCCAATCCAACTACACCACTACCGAAAAGGAACTTCTAGCTATTGTTTTTGCTTTGGACAAGTTCCGAGCCTATCTTCTTGGTTCCAAGGTAGTAGTGTACTCGGATCACGCGGCACTAAAGTACTTGTTGGCAAAAAAGGAATCCAAACCGAGATTAATTCGTTGGGTGCTCTTATTACAAGAATTTGACTTGGAAATCAAAGATAGGAGCGGTGCCCAAAACCTAGTGGCGGACAATTTAAGTCGCCTCGAACACACAAAAGGCGACACCACTCCTATCAATGATTCCTTTCCTTTAGATGCTTTGCATGAAATCTCGGAAGTGGTTCCTTGGTATGCCCCAATAGCAAACTATTTGGTTTCACGCACTTTCCCTCCCAATCTCAACAAACACCAAAAGGATAAGCTGAAAAGCGAATCCAAATACTATATTTGGGATGATCCCTATTTGTGGAGGTGTGGAGCGGACCAAATAGTGCGACGGTGCATACCTCAAACCGAATTCCAAGTAATCTTGGACGCTTGCCATGCTTCCGAAGGAGGTGGTCACTATGGCCCCAAAGAACGGCAAGAAAAATCCTTGATTGCGGATTTTGGTGGCCAACTCTTCTCAAAGATGCTTCTCTCTATTGCAAATCTTGTCCCCAATGTATTAGGTTTGGAGATATTTCCAAGAAGGACGAAATTCCCCAACAAAATATGCTTTTTTGCGAAATCTTTGACGTATGGGGAATCGACTTCATGGGACCATTTCCAAACTCCAATGGTTTTCTCTACATCTTGTTAGCCGTCGATTATGTGTCAAAATGGGTTGAGGCAATCCCCACCCGAACGGATGACGCTAATGTTGTGTATTCTTTTGTGAGGAACAACATCATTTGTCGCTTTGGCGCCCCAAGAGCAATCATAAGTGACCAAAGATCCCACTTTTGCAATAAAAGAATAGACGGCCTCATGAGAAAATATGGCATCATCCACAAAGTCGCCACGGCTTACCACCCTCAGATAAACGGCCAAGCCGAAGTCTCTAACCGGGAAATCAAGCATGTATTGGAAAGGATTGTAAAGCCGAATAGGAAAGATTGGAGCATTAAACTCTCCGATGCATTGTGGGCCTATCGAACGGCTTACAAGACACCCATTGGCATGAGCCCCTTCCGGCTTGTATATGGCAAAGCATGTCACCTACCGGTAGAGATTGAACATAAAGCTTATTGGGCCATAAAGGAGTGTAATATGAGCTTGGGTGGGGCCAGAGTAGAGAGAAAGCTTCAATTGGCGGAATTAGAATGTATGAGATTGGAAGCTTATGACAACTCTCGACTCTATAAGGAAAAGTTGAAAGCCATCCATGACAAGAACATTAGGAGAAGAGAATTCCAACCCGGTGACCTAGTCCTTCTCTACAATTCAAGGTTGAGATTACTACCCGGAAAGCTTAGATCAAGGTGGGATGGGCCCTACCAAGTGGAGAAAGTAGAACCTTATGGGGTCTACCACTTGCGCCACCTATCAAGCCCGGACATCTTCAAGGTAAACGGGCACCGTCTCAAATTGTATCATGGTGAGCAAAGAAAGAACGCCAAGGAATTTGAAGTGTTCCTCTTGAAGGATGCAACTCTTGAATAAACACTATAAGCTACTGAAAGTCCAACTTAAGGACATTAAACAAAAGTGCTAGGTGGGAGACACCCCACCATGGTAAGATCTTCCTTTGAGACTTGTACATAGACACTTGACTTCATGTTTGTTAGCTAGATTTTAATGACAACTCCCCTTCATTTGTTGACTTCATTTGCTATAGTGCTTAAGTGGCTGTATGGAAAGGGGGATTTGAAATGTTGAAAATGGTGTAACCACTTGCAAATTTAGAAAAACCCACCCCTCTGCGCGTGCGCGCACATGGCGCGTCCGCGCACATGAGCGAAATCCGCCAATCGACGCGCAAGCGCATGGCGCGCGTCCGCGCCGATTGCTTTGCTGCCCCCCCTAGTACATTCTACAAAGAGTTAAGCCTCTCTCAAGCTTACACTAAGCCACCAGCCCAACACCTTTGCCGCGTGCGCGCACCTGGCGCGCACGCGTCCATCCAAAGCAAGCACGGAATGCGCGCGCGCGCCACAGCTGCGCACGCGCCCTTTCACTCTGCACTCCTCTCTGGGCCATTTCACAGAGAGTTGAGCCCCTTCCAGGCCCCTCTCATGCCTGGGGCACAACCACGAGGACGCGCGCGCGCACTGTGCGCGCGCGCGCCAAAACGTGCTAAAGCCATCTCTGGTACTTCTTCCAGAGAGTTAGGCCACCCCTATGCCTCTCCTGTGCCCCCAGCCCAAGCGCATGGGCGCGCACGCGACATGTGCGCGCGCGCGCGCCCCTAGTTACCTTACTCCCTGCGCGAGCGCGCACCGCGCGCGCACGCGCCGGTGATCGACGCCACCTTTAAGACAGGCACACTTACCCCTTCATTCTCATTCCACTTCTCCTCTTCTTCCACATCCTTCTCCATATCACAAGGTATTATACTAAGCTCCCTCTTAGTCCATTAATCTCTTGTAGTTCTTACTCATTTAGTTGCACCATCTTTTAGGTAGGCTTCCTTCTTCTTTTCTTTCTCTCTTCCTCCCCTCTCTAGTTACTTCCTTCTTTCTTCTTTGTTCTTCATGAGCACTTAGGTCTCAAACTCACTTACATGAATAGATGAATGGTGTTGCTTAATTTTCTTGCAATCAATATGCACTATAATCATTAATAATGGATTGTGGAAAGTTACATTGCTCTCATTTTCACACAATCACATACTACTTGAAGGATACACACCAAGTGTTCGATGAAAGGCATACTTGAATTTTGGACTCATTGTGACTACCTTGCCTCTCACCAATCACTTTTGAGTGCATCCCCACTTTCCACAAACCATTCTTTCCATTTTCTTGGCTTGCCTCCCATTTATGGTCCCTAAGGGTGTATGCTTCTCATGCCTCTTCCTTGCATGCTTAAACTACCCTTGCACCACATGGAAATTATTTGCCTTGCGCTTCACACATTATCCTAGTTACATGTTGCAGCAGTCATGTAACTAAGATACCCATATTCTATGGCATAACTTTTCATTACATAGAACTCATGTATCTCCACTTCTTTGGGTTTGATATTTTCCTTTCTTGCTTCTACAGGATGGTCATCAAAAAAGACAACGGGAAAGGCCCCAAGAAGCCGGCTTCCAATAAAGCGCGCCAAGAACTAACGGCCAAGCCCCTCCTGAAGAAGACTAAGGGCCCCGTTGACGTTCTAGAGAAGGACAACCCTCCTAAGGATTCAAACAAGTTTCCCAACCGTTACTGCGAACTTGTTTACTCCAGAATGATTGAAAGGAATTACCATCCGGAACCCCTCCTAGTCTTACCGGCTCACCTCAGTCCGATTGTGATGCCACATATTGACCGGAGGCAATGGAGGTTCCTCTTGAGGCAACCAACGGAGGCCAATCTCTCATGGGTGGTGGAATTCTACTCCAACTTCCACTCACCTCATCTCACATCATTATTTGTGCGCCGAAAACAAGTGTCGGTCACCGTGGAAACCATCCGTGAAGTCCTTGGACTTGCACCGTCAACGGATGCATATGACGCCTACCAAGAAGTCTTGGCTACATGCGTTGACCGCACATTCGATTGGAGCGCGATCCTCCGCGTCATTGCTTTACCCGACGCATATTGGATTCGGGGGACCATAAAGCGAAGACCCAAGGGTTTAGATGTCCGCCACCTCACTCAAGAAGCTACGGCATGGGCCCAAATTGTAGCTCACTACGTGCTCCCGAGCACACATGGGTCATCCATCACCGCCGAGCTTGCCTTATTGATATGGTGCATCTTGACCGAGAAACCGTTCGACGTTCCGCGTGCCATCCGCCAATCCATGGGGCGCATTCATGCCAAGGGAAATCTACCATTCCCCGCTTTAGTGACGGCATTAGTTGCGAAAGCCGGCGTCAACCGGGAGACTAGAGATAGGCGAACCTCAATACCGGTCGAGGGTGATATCATTCCGACCAAGAGATGCCTCAAGCCTCCGGAAGTCACCATGGACATTGCACTGCCCACACCAACTGGCCACGCCACCACTTCATCTACATCACAAAAATCGGCCGCCCAACGCCTTGAAGACCTTCACAACAAATTAGACCGCTATGAGAGGCGTAACCAACGCCGCTATGCTCATGTGAAGAGGCTTCTAAGCGTAATCACCCCACCTATGGAAAAACCCGATATCTCCACCTCCACCGCAACTTCAAGCGGAGATAGCAATGGCATTGGAGATGTGGCACACTCGGCCGAGTGCGCCTAACCTCTAGCACGGAGGACCGTGCTAAGTTTTAAGTGTGGGGAGGTCGGCCGACCGATCTCCATAGGTAACATCTGAATAAATCTGAATAAATTAGAATAGGTTGCATGATTAGGTTTTAGTTGGCATAAGTCTGCTTGGTTGGAACAATGAAATTCTCTCTTAGGAAACCAACATTTTGGGATGACCATGGCATTGCAAATTTTAAATGCTTTGATGCCAAAGTTGCATGAAGAATCATATTTTGGAACATGGTTTTGAGCTAAGAACACAAGCTTGTGAGATTTGAGCCTAATGGTGTGGTTACATCTTATAACCACTTATTTTTCCTTCTTGTGTGCATTATTCTCCTTCTATGATTGTGATCTTTGATTTGTTTGACTCTTTATGTCCATTATTTGGTGTATTCATGCATTTATATGATTGAGGCCATCATTTCATTAGCTCACTCACCCAAACGGCCTCACCTTCTATCTTCCTTTGTTAGCCAAACTTGAGCCTACGATTAACCCACTTTGTTCTTAATTTAGCACATTACAAGCCTTAAAGCGGAAAACAATAAAAGTCCTTATTTGGATCTTTGATCAGCTTAGGCTAGTGTGTGTGAGTATCATTCAAGTGTGGGAACCTTGGGGCATTGGGTGGATAAAAGGGTATTTTGTATTATTATTGAAATATTGGGAATTGGGTACACACTCGTGAATTGATCAAATGTAAAACCTTATGCATTGACGCTCTTGTATATAAAAAAAAAAAGAAAAAAAAATGAGAAAAACAAAAGAACAAAAGAAAAAGAAGAACAATATGGAAAAGAAAAGAAAAATAGAAAAAGAAAAAAAAAGAAAAAAAATATAATAAAAAGGGGACAAAATGCCCCAAAGTGAAGCTCAAGAGGAATCAATGCATAAGTATTGTGAAACGAAAAGAAAATGCATGAGTATGTGGAAAAGTGAGGAATGGGTAGTTAGGATAGTACTTAATTGTATAGGTCATTATATAGGTTAGGTGGAAAAGTTTAAGTTAATCAAAGATTCAAATCCTAAGCCCACTAGCCATATATGACCCTACCTTGACCCTAACCCCATTACAACCTAGGAAAAGACCTCATGATAATTGTATGCATGCACTGAATAATTGTTGATTGTTAGATGAAAAACAAATCTTGGAAATCATGATTAGGGGAGAATTGAGAGAATAAACCCCAAACACCAAGTGATTAGAGTGCAAACACTTCCGATGAGGGTTCGATGCTCAATCCTTTGATTCCCGGCTCTCGCGAGCATTCCTCATGCAAGATTGCACATATTGCATTTGATGCTTAGAAAGTGGCAAGTCCTATGCTTTGACCACCATCGTGTCCCATGTGCTCGCATATGTCCTAAGAAGGCTAATTTGTTCCCAACCAAGTGGATAGTAGCACTAGTCATAGTTGCATGCATATAAGTAGGTTACACTTCATGAGTCTTATACTTTTGCGATCCCTCGGTCTTCTGTGTTTCTTTGTATTTCTCTAAGCATGAGGACATGCTAGAATCTAAGTGTGGGGAGGTTGACAAACCCCAATTTGAGGATTTATCTTGTGATGATTTCAGGGGTTTTATCAATGATTCCACACACTTTCCGTATGAAAATACAAGATTTTGCATTCCTTCCCTAGTTTTGCCTCATGAATGAAAACATGCTTGTTTTGCACTAAAATAGATACGTTTCTAATCTTCTCTTGATGCCATTCGATGCCGTGACTTGTGTGTTAAGTGGTTTCAGGATATAGAATAGGAATGGACCGAAAGAGAGAAGGAAGACGGGTACAAAAGAAGGAAGCATGAGGATTAAGCTTTGAAGGTTTCCGCATGGGCGCGTGCGCGCACCTGGCGCGCCCGCGCGGATAGAGCAACGCAAAGCCAAAGCCAAGAGCCAGCTTGAGAAGCGGCTAAGCCAGGATCTTCATGGGCGCGTACGCGTACATCACGCGTCCGCGCACATTACAAGACGTCTCAACGGCGCGCGCGCGTGCCTTGCGCGTGCGCGCCGATTTGCGAATATGATTTTTTAAGAAGTCACGTGACTTAGGCGTGGAGGCAGTTAAGGATTCCACTCTTGGAGAAACACCTTGGCGGGAAAAGCTTAAGAAGACCAAAGGAACAAGGGTTAAGGACACTTTTAGTTCATTTCTTCTAGATCTAGATATTTTTCCTTTTTTTTTGGAGAGAAGAGAGAGTTAGTTACATTTTTTGGGAGAAGAAGAGGGAGATTCCAAGCTTCACTAGGGTTCATCCTCATCTAATTTCTGAATTTTCAATGACTTTTTGGTGAGATCCACTACAATTCTCACTCCACTTTGTTCATGTCATAGATTTTCTTCTCCAATTTCAAGTAGTAGATACAATTGATCAATTCTCATAGATCTAGAATTCAACTTTGTAATTTTGGATTTCATCTCTATTTTGGATTTTTATTGCTACTCTTTGAAACTTGTTGTTAGATCTTTGTGTTGCAATACTTTTAATTTGACTTTTCTTCTCATTTTACTATGACTTTCCTTCTTGCTCATCACATGTTTGATAAAATGACAACACTAGCTATGGAGTAGAATTCGCACACTTGGCATAGGGTTTGGTCTTTGGAAGAAGTTGAATAGTGTATCAATAGTTGATTTGGAATTAGGGATTGCTAGTTGGCTTGGAGTGCACTAAAGCTAGATTCCCATAAGGTGAAGCTAGGACTTGTGACTCAAGTTGATTACTTTCATTTGACCTTCCTCTATACCTAGGGGATAACTAAATGGAGCAAGGCCTAATTGTTGTCAACATTGAATGGACTATAAGGATAGGATTTCTAATGCCAACCCTAAGCCAAGTCTTTTGATAATTGATTGTTTGTTTCTCATTGCTTTGCTAAAACCTTCAAAGAATTCCAACAAAGCTTACTAAATCAATAAGATGCACACTTTGGCAATTCCAAGGGAGAACGACTCGGGAGACTAGTACTCTCGGATATAGATTGTAGATTTGTTTGATGAAGGATTTTGCGTCGGTTTAGACTATACTACGATTGATCATTTGATAATTTCTATACCGGCAAAAATCTATTTGTCAGGCGTCCCTCCCTTCTACTGAGATCTCTGAGACCTTTCCGGCTGAGCAACTCTTTGCCATTCAGGAAGCACCATGGTTTGCAGACATTACAAACTATAAAGCTGTGAGGTTCATACCCCAGGAGTACAGCAGGGTGCAAAAGAAAAAACTAATTTCTGATGCAAAGTACTTGTGGGATGAACCATATCTCTTTAAGAGATGTGCAGATGGGATGATCCGCAGATGGGATGATCCGCAGATGTGTCCCTAGAAAGGAGGCACAGAAGATCTTGTGGCATTGCCATGAATCCCAGTATGGAGGACATTTTGGAAGTGAGCGCACAGCCACTAAAGTTCTCCAATGTGGCTTCTACTGGCCTACTCTCTATAGAGATGCCCGAGAGTTTGTGCGTAACTGTGACAGCTGCTAAAGAGCTGGTAACTTGCCTCATGGTTATGCCATGCCTCAACAAGGGATCTTAGAGATTGAGTTGTTTGATGTATGGGGCATTGACTTCATGGGTCCTTTACCACCATCATACTCAAACACTTACATTCTGGTGGCGGTAGACTACGTATCTAAATGGGTAGAAGCAATTGCCACACCCACTAATGATACCAAGACCATGTTGAAGTTCCTCCAGAAACATATTTTCAGCAGATTTGGTGTTCCCAGAGTACTAATCAGTGATGGGGGCACCCATTTCTGCAATAAACAACTTTACTCTGCTATGGTTTGATATGGAATTAGCCACAAAGTAGCAACTCCATATCATCCACAGACAAATGGGCAGGCTGAAGTCTCTAACAGAGAACTAAAGAGAATCCTGGAATGGACTGTAATTGCCCGTAGGAAGGATTGGGCAAAAAGCTTGGATGATGCTCTGTGGGCATACAGAACAGCATTCAAGACTCCTATAGGAACCTCTCCATACCAGCTTGTGTATGGCAAGGCCTGTCATTTGCCCGTGGAACTGGAACATAAAGCCTACTGGACAACCAGATTCCTAAACATGGATGCTAAGCTAGCTGGTGAGAAAAGATTGCTCCAGCTAAATGAGCTAGAGGAATTCAGACTCAATACTTTTGAAAATGCAAAAATTTATAAGGAAAAAGCAAAAAAGTGGCATGACAAGAATTTGTCATCTAGAGTCTTTGAGCCAGGACAAAAAGTCCTGCTGTTCAACTCTAGGCTTAGATTATTCCCTGGGAAATTAAAATCCCGGTAGAGGAGACCATATGTGATTACAGGTGTATCGCCATATGGATATGTTGAGCTTCAGGATATTGACTCTGACAAAAAGTTCATTGTTAATGGACAAAGAATCAAACACTATCTTGAAAGCAATTTTGAGCAAGAATGCTCAAAACTGAGGCTTGAATAAAACTCAGTCAAGGTCCAGCTAAAGACATTAAAGAAGCGCTTATTGGAAGGCAACCCAATCTTTATTTATCTATGTTAAATTTTTATTTTCTATTGTTATGTTATGTTTTCTGTAGGTTGATGATCATGTGAAGTCACAAAAATAATTGAAAAAGCAAAAACAGAATGAAAAATACAAAGAAAAACAGCACACCCTGGAGGAAAAGCTTGCTGGCGTTTAACGCCAGGAATGGGCAAGGAGCTGGCGTTAAACGCCAGAAAAGGGCACCAGCCCGGCGTTTAACGCCAGGATTGGCAGAAAGGGCGTTTTTGCACGCCACTTGGTGCAGGGATGAGCTATCCTTGACACCTCAGGATCTGTGGACCCTACAGGATCCCCACCTACCCCGCCACTCTCTCTCTTCTTCACCCATTCACCAATCACCTCAATACCTCTTCCAAAAAAAAACCCCTCACCTATCAAATCCCACCATTCTCTCCACCCCTATATAAACCCATCTTCACTCCATCATTTTCACACAACCTAAACACTACTTCGCCCCTTGGCCGAACCACAAAGCCTCCTCCATCTCCTCTATTTTCTTCTTCTTCTACTTTTTTCTTTTTCTTTTGCTCGAGGACGAGCAAACCTTCTAAGTTTGGTGTGGTAAAAGTATTTCTTTTTGTTTTTCCATAACCATTTATGGCACCAAAGGCCAGAGAAACCTCTAGAAAGAGAAAAGGGAAGGCAAAAGCTTCCACCTCCGAGTCATGGGAGATGGAGAGATTCCTCTCAAAGGTGCATCAAGACCACTTCTATGAAGTTGTGGCCAAGAAGAAGGTGATCCCCGAGGTCCCCTTCAAGCTCAAAAAGGGTCAATTTTGATCAAAGGTTGGACCAAGTCCTCATAGACATCTGTGAAGAGGGCGCTCAATGGAAGAGTGATTCAAGAAGAAAGCCGGTTCAACCAAGAAGGCATGACCTCAAGCCCATCACCAAGAAAAGGATGGAGCAAATAAGAGAACCTCACCAAGAGCATGAGGAAATTCCTCATCATGAAATCCCTGAGATGCCTCAAGGGATGCACTTTTCTCCACAAAACTATTGGGAGCAAATCAACACCTCCCTAGGAGAATTGAGTTCCAACATGGGACAACTAAGGGTGGAGCACCAAGAACATTCCATCCTCCTCCATGAAATTAGAGAAGACCAAAGAATCATGAGATAGGAGCAACAAAGGCAAGGAAGAGACATTGAGGAGCTCAAGAACTCCATAAAATCTTCAAGAGGAAGAACAAACCGCCATCACTAAGGTGGACCCGTTCTTTAATTTCCTTGTTCTTTATTTTCCTGTTTTTCAAATTTTTATGCTTATGTTTATCTATGTTTGTGTCTTATTACATGATCATTAGTATCTTAGTGTCTATGCCTTAAAGCTATGAGTGTCCTATGAATCCATCACCTTTCTTAAATGAAAAATATTTTTAATTGAAAAAGAAAAAGAAGTGCATGAATTTCAATTTTTAAAACAGTTTAATTATCTTGATGTGGTGGCAATGCTATTGTTTTTCTGAATGAATGCTTGAACAGTGCATATTTTTTAATTTGATTGTTTATGAATGTTAAAATTGTTGGCTCTTGAAAGAATGAAAGGTAAAAGAGAAATGTTATCTGATGATCTGAAAAATCATAAAATTGATTCTTGAAGCAAGAAAAAGCAGTGAAAAGCTTGCAGAAAAAAAAGATATATGCGAAAAAAAAAAAGAGAAAAAGCAAGCAGAAAAAGCCAATACCCCTTTAAACCAAAAGGCAAGGGTGATAAAAAGGATCCAAAACTTTGAGCATCAGTGGATAGGAGGGCCCACAGGAATAAAATCATGGCCTAAGCGGCTAAAACAAGCTGTCCCTAACCATGTGCTTGTGGCGTGAAGGTGTCAAGTGAAAACTTGAGACTGAGCGGTTAAAGTCGAGGTCCAAAGCAAAAAGAAGAGTGTGCTTAAGAACCCTGGACACCTCTAATTGGGGACTCTAGCAAAGCCGAGTCACAATCTAAAATGGTTCACCCAGTTATGTGTCTGTGGCATTTATGTATCCGGGGGTAATACTGGAAAACAAAGTGCTTAGGGCCACGGCCAAGACTCATAAAGTAGCTGTGTTCAAGAATCAACATACTTAACTAGGAGAGTCAGTAACACTATCTGGATTCTGAGTTCCTATAGATGCCAATCATTCTGAACTTCAAAGGATAAAATGAGATGCCAAAACTGTTCAGAAGCAAAAAGCTAAAAGCCCCGCTCATCTAATTAATACTGATCTTCATAGATGTTTTAGAATTCATTGTATATTCTCTTCTTTTTATCCTATTTTATTTTCAGTTGCTTGGAGACAAGCAACGATTTAAGTTTGGTGTTGTGATGAGCGGATAATTTATACGCTTTTTGGCATTGTTTTTAGTATGTTTTTAGCATGTTTTAGCTAGTTTTTATTATATTTTTATTAGTTTTTATTTAAAATTCACTTTTCTGGACTTTACTATGAGTTTGTGTGTTTTTCTGTGATTTCAGGTATTTTCTGGCTGAAATTGAGGGACCTGAGCAAAAATCTGATTCAGAGGCTAAAAAGGACTGCAGATGCTGTTGGATTCTGACCTCTCTACACTCGAAGTGGATTTTCTGAAGCTACAGAAGCCCAATTGGTGCACTCTCAATTGTGTTGAAAAGTAGACATCTAGGGCTTTCCAGAAATATATAATAGTCCATACTTTGCCCAAGATTTGATGGCCCAAACCGGTGTTCAAAATCAGCATCAGAATCCTCATGGTATAAGCTAGAATCCATTGGCGGCCATTCTTGAGAATCCGGAAGGTCTAAACCTTGTCTGTGGTATTCTGAGTAGGATTCAAGGATTGAATGACTGTGACGAGCTTCAAACTTGTGATTGTGGGGTGTTAGTGACAGACGCAAAAGAATCACTGGATTCTATTCCGACATGATCGAGAACCAACAGATGATTAGCCGTGCTGTGACAGAGCGCATTGAACATTTTCACTGAGAGGACGGGAGGTAGCCATTGACAACGGTGAAACCCAACATGCAGCTTGCCATGGAAGGAGCCTTACGTGCTTGAAGAAGAAGACAGTAGGAAAGCAGAGATTCAGAAGATGGAGCATCTCCAAAACCTCAACCTGTTCTCCATTACTGCAAAACAAGTATTTATTTCATGTTCTTCTACTTTTTACAATTAAATCTCAGAGTTATTGATATCCTGACTAAGAGTTACGAGATAACCATAGCTTTCTTCAAGCCGACAATCTTCGTGGGATCGACCCTTACTCACGTAAGGTATTACTTGGACGACCCAGTGCACTTGCTGGTTAGTTGTGCGGAATTACAAAAGTGTGATTGTGATTTCGTGCACCAACCATCATCAGTGTTTTCCTTGAAACGTTGACAAAAAGAAATACGTTATTGCCTGCTGCCTCCAAATACCTCACCCGTTTGTCAAAATCCAATAATCAAATGCTCCTCCTATGGTACTCGTTTAAAGAAATTGCTGAACAAAGTCCAATTACAAAAACTAAACAATTCCAAACTCCAATAAATGATTTTTGCAGAAGTTGCTTAGAGAACATATATACATAGACACACAGATTAAAGCATTCTATGAGAGACATATACCCGATGGAAAATCCTTGTTGCAAATATGCAAATATGGGTATGGCTGCATAAGAAAAGAGAATAAAGAAATTAGAGATGCAACTAACAATAGAAAGTAGAACTCAATAAGAAACACAAATATCCCCCTTATGGTCAATTTCTTAATAGAAAGTAGAAATCAATAAGCAACTACAATCTCAACATCTGGATCCTTTTCTTTTCGTTCCTTAATAAATCTATAGATAACAAACAAATAAATGCAGAAAATTTTGCTTATTCCTTAAATACAGCATATGAAATTCATGAGTTCTAAAATTGGTTCCATGTGAAAAGCAATTGCTATTTGGGAGTTATATACACTTATAAAGTTGACTACCCTTTTTTTAACAGATCTTGGAAACTCATTAATGGTCACATTTTAAAGTTCGTAAGCCACTCACCTCAATTCCACTACCACATGCATCCATCTAAACAAAACAAGACAAATTTGCATACCTCTATAAAGCAAGTTATCTTAGTGGCTGAAAATTTTTTGGTTATGACAACAGAGCTCCTAAGCAATCTTAGTTGCTCCTCAACTCCCTTAAGCTTGCCCTTCCCTCCTATCTGAAGCTCCTGACGGAAATCAATGACAACAATATTCCCAAAAATTAAAGGAAATCAAAATCAGAGGGGAGAACGCCCTTACCAGTAGTGAATCCCAGCGAGGCAGTGCTATTTTCCAGTGACAGGGGCTCAGTGACGCAACCCCTAACAGCGGCGACGACGGTGACTCCATGAACGGCGACTGGGCGCAGCAGGGCGAACAACGCCTCCTCCTTTTTCCTCCGTCTTCCAATCTCCATGCGTTTGTCTCTCCTGTGCGTCCTCAGCGTCGTCCGTGATGGGAGATGCGACGGCGGTGGAAGCTGGCAACAACCCGCTCGCGATGAAGACGACGACGGTGGCGGCTTCCCTCGGCGACAGAAGAACGCGAACTGACGGCGGCGATGGAGGCACAGCAGCTCTCCTTCCTCGCGGAGCTCTTCCTCTCGCTCAACGTCTCCTCCTTCCTGACGGCGACACGACGGCGCGGCGGCAGTGATGCCTGCCGGCGCCGTCCTCCCTCTTCCCCCTCTCCTTCTCTTTCTCTCTTATTCCAGCTTCCCTCTTTCTTTTCCTTTCTTTCCCTCTCCGTTTTTCCCTTTCTCTTGCTGTGCGTGTGTTTTTGTGTTGTGTTTGTGTTGTGTGTGTGAATTTGGGGAAAGGGGTGTGGCGGCTGGAAGGGTTTAGGGTTAAAGTGAGTGAGTGAGTGTGGATAGGGTTAGGATAAAATTAGAGTTAGAATTTTTAATTTGAGAATTAGGAATTGTTTTTGGAAAAAATGTAAAATTAGAAATTTTTGGATAAATTAAAATTTAGTAATTTTAATTAAATAATTAATTTTATCACTTTGATTTAATTATTTTTTGATAAATAATTTTTTGAAAATAAAATTATGAATAACTATAATAAATCATAAATAATTTATTATTTATATTTTAACAATTAGAGATTTTACCGGTTTAATAATGAGTGTTGAGTTATGATGGGTTTAGGATTTTAGTAGAGAGAAGAAAAAAAATAAGAACTTTATATTTTATTTTTAAGGAAGTTTTTAAAAATTTATTTAAATGTAAAAATATGTTAACTTTTAGAGTGGTAATAAAATAAAAAATAATATTTGTTATAAATTTATTTTAAATAAGAGAAGGAAGGTGACCACCAATGAGTTATAACTTAAATGGTATAGTCTTCTCATACTCATCTAAGAGATGCGCGTTCGAGTCTTTCTATCTTTAGTATAAAAAGAGAGAGAGAGAATGAGGGTGACCCAGCAAGCGGTAGAATGAAGAGTGAAAGTGAGAATTACAATTAGTAAAAATTATATATTAGTTTTATAAAAAAATATAAAATAATATATACCATTTTTTAAAATTAATCATTTAATCTTGAATTTTTTATAAAAATAATTAATTAATACAAATAATATTTTAAAAAATTAAATTTTTAAAACAAAATAAAACTATGTTAAAGATTTAAATATTTTAAAATAATTTTTTTTACTTACAAAAATTCTTTTTTTTAATAAAAAATAAGGGTAATATAATAATTATAAATTAATTTTAATTTAAAAATAATTATATAAAGATATTATTTAACTATAAATTCTTAAATTATTTTTAAATAAATATCCTAATTTTAAAAATTAGAGTAATTAAATTAATTATTGTTGAAAAATTATTTTATTATTAATTTATAATTATTTTTAAATAAATACTAATTAAGATAAAATTGGAGATAATCAAGTTAATTTTTTTATTCATAAAATTTAAAGTATTAAATTCCAAAATTTCAAATATTTAAATTAAATTATATAAAATTTTTATATTTTTCACAATTACTAAAATTTTAAATTATAAATAAGAAAAACTCGTTTAATATATAAATCTCTAAAAATTTATTTTGAATAAATATAATAAATCATAAATAACTTATTATTTAATTTTTAACGTAATTTTAAACTCAAAGTATCATTAAATTGACTTAAATATTTTTAATAAAATAAATTTTTGAATATAAAATCTTAAATAAATATAATAAATCATAAATAACTCATTATGTTAATTTTCAAAAATTTGAAGTTTTACATTTAATATGTTGAAACAACATTTTTTATTAGTTACAAAAAATCTTTGAATTTTGTGACAAATAAATAACTTGTTACAAAAATATTGTATTTTGTGACAAATTAATTTTTTGTTACAAAATATTTAGAGCTTTTGAAACAAATAGATATTTTGTTACAAAATGTTTTAAACTTTTGCAACAATAAAATTTTTTGTTACAAAACATTATAATATTTTGTAATAAAACAACAATTCGATACGAAAGCCAACATAATTTGTAACAAAAAAAATCACGTTGATACGAAAGCCAACTTATTTTGTAACAATAACTAATTATTGTTACAAAAAAATCATAATTTGCAACAATTTTTAATTTGATACAAATTTTTTGTTACAAATGTTCCATTTTCTTGTAGTGGCGTGATGATTTAGTTCTCCATCACAACCCACTTCCTTTTCTTGGATTTGGATGAAACTGACTCCTCTCCAACCTCTTCAATATGTTTCTTAGCTCCGAGAATCTTAGAATTATGTTTCTCATCAACTGCAGGTGATGGAGTTAGCTTACTCTCACAAGCCTGGGATACGCCATCATGTACCAAAAAATATAAGAATAATAATATTTTATTTACTATGTAAAAACTAAGAACATCATTGTAACAATTTAAATTGGAAATCATTTGACACAAACCTTAGAAGTGTCGTATGGACCAGTAGACAAACTCAATAGTTCAGAATTTTCATGGGACAAAAGGCCTACAAAATAATTGATTCAATAAAAAGACATCATCAAAATCTGGTTGATCTGTTTTTGCAATACTGAAACAAAAGAGAAAGTTATTAGCCAAAGGGGGTTACAGGGTCAGGATTATATTTATCCAGGAAAGCAGAGACCAGAGAATTCTCATTAATCATTATCAGCACATGAATCACATATGGTTCATAAGAGTTCAGATTCCTCATCTTGAGTTGCACTTTGAAGATGAACTTAATAACCCTAAGCTTATTAATCTCTTCGGGACAGGAATTTTTCTCAACACCCTTCAAATTTAGCGGAAAAAAGTTCATTCATGCTCTCATAAATAATAAAAATTAAGGTATAGTGCAAAACAATTAACACAAAAAAAAATGAATATGACATCAAACCTTAGTCACACAAGACTGCCTAAGGTCATTAGCAGAAACTCCAAGAAACTTTGCAGCTTCTCCATCGAACAAAACAAAAGAGGTAGCATCGGTGTGGTCTATCACCCTTATGTGGATGCTGTATCTATTATTCACCAGAAAATATACAATCCAAGAACAACACACTACATAAATTATACCAATAGTCACAGTGTCTATACTATGTTATTATTGAATTGGACGCAAATAGTTTTTTAATGGCTTATCCAAGAGTCTCCATCCCACACGGTAGAATAGTTTAAAATAATCCTTATGTTAAAGAAGTATCGTGAGTCATACCTTGGCTCATAGAACTCGTAGTCTCTAATGCAATTGGGACAGAAATATCTTTTCTCAATTTCCCTTAAGCCACGACGACACTTCTTACATCCTTTGTACCACCAACCAAACTCGATCTCAACTTCTTTAATCGTCCCTGCTGTAACAGATACAGCATCCTAAAATCGATGGATGTAAGGGTACAACACAACAATTGAGATTATGATCCAACAAACATTAGAACTAATATAATGAAAAAAAAGGAAGAGTAATAAAGAAAGGATTTTACCTGATTATGCTCCTTTATCTCGGCAATTGTTTTGTAGACTGACAGACGCAAAAAATCTTCTTCAACTGAAACAGGTTGATCACAGACCAGCGACATTATGCCTTGTCCATCAACAGGATCTAATTTGTTCACCCTTGCATTTTTAAATCAGAATTTATGAAATTTGCTAATAGTTAAATAATCAAAAGCCTTGTATAAATATTCTGCTGGCCACACTACTGATCTATACACTATACCTCGCAAAGAAATCCCTGGCAGCTGGAAACTCAACATTGATAAACAGTTTCGAATTGTAGTTTGTGTTGAAAACACCCATCACCCCTACAAAAAGACATAACAAATTAAAGAAAATACCAGAAGCATATAATGACACAAAACATGCATTCAAATAGCAGTAAAATAAACAAACCATTATAAAATTTTATCTTACCCATTTGGAGAATAACCACATAGGTAAGACACGGGTGTTCCTCCAGATATTTGAGCAAATCAAAAGCAAAAGACTGCCACAATGTTACCCTTAATTTCTGTCCACCCCTATAAGAAATAGCAATTCTTATATAGTAAAGAGAGGCACAAAATTCCAAAATAAGATTTTAAAACAAAAATCACTATCAAAAAGATATTAAGCATTACTCAAGATCATCAAGTTCTATGGTGATATAACTTGACGGCTTCCCGTCCCGGGTGAATTCGACCAAGTTACCCTTAGAGGCAAGCTGACCTATCACATCTACAAAATAAAGGCACCAATCTTTCCATTAACAAAACTCTATCTGCTCAGATATTTCTCCAAAAATGACACATTTTTTTCCAAAGTTTCATCCATGTTGAAATCAGATTTTTTTAATTTTCTTAAAAATAAAAATATAAAAGACTGTTAATAAATAGTTAGGGCCTAGAAATCGAAGTTCGTGAAAAAACAAAAAATAAATAGGTTAGTACTCCTTACCAACGATACATTTAAGGGTACTAATTCTTTAGTTGCTATATATATGAAATCTGTATTTAGATGTGTTAAAATAAAACGCATAATAATAGAAATCAAAGCCAATAACAATTATGTAATAAATATAAACAATCAGATTAATAAATACAAAGCCAATAAATAATACAATTTTTTTTAGTCCTATACCTATACCTATAACAAAAAATGACGCATCAGCCAATTCAAATGACATACATTAAAATATAGATATATTATGTAATAAAATCATATTGATAAATTATTTTGCCTAAAAAATTATATTTTCTTAATGAAAATTTTTAATACAGAATTTAAATAAAAATAAGACACATTAATTTTTAAAGTAGTATTTAATTGTTATAGGACATTATAAGGATAATATAGAAAATTATATAAATTTTTTTATTAAACAAAATTTAAATGAAACAATATTTAACTGAGTTAGAAATTATATTATTTCTTAATATAAAATTATAGCAAGGGAATAATTGTTACAGGAAGGGAATAATAAAAAAATTCTTCCTTAATATAATTTCTTAATGAAACAAATTTTAAAAATAAGACATGCTCCGTCATAATATATTATATTATATTATGTAAAAATTTTCAATCAATTCAAAGGATACAAAACTAACATTCACGGCAAAAGTCCAATCTAACTCTTTTCCATGGGTAATAACTAATTTCTCATGGGTTAGACCCTATAAGTTCTTAGGGTGTATATTTGGTTAGAAGATAAAAAGAGAAGCAAATTTTACTTAAATAAATTTCACGAAAATTATATGAATCTATAATACTTGAGACTTGAGAGGAATAGCAACAACCATCAATTGAATCCATATCTGGCCACTATATGCTCATAATAAAAAAGACAGCAAATGGTGCAAAATAATATATAGGATTAAAAAATTAGACCTCAAAAAATTAAACAACACATGCATTATATATTAATCTAACAAAGTACTTACCAACTAAATAACCATCTTCTCTAGACTCTGATTGAATTGTTTTGAACGGAACAAAATTGAATCCGTTCAATGGAAACGAAGAATCTTGTACTGGACGCACAATCGTGTCCCTCTTGAAGTGGATTCTAAATTCATGTCTAGTAGGCTTGAACTTGATGGTATTCAAAGCAACTCCAAAATTAGTGACCACGTACACATTGCCCTCAGCGAGTAAGCCCTCGAAGATAGGAACAAATATGTCTTTTACAGTGCATTGAATTGTATCCCCTGAATGCATTAATTTTATAGAGTCATAGATAAATGAGGTTTATTGCTCAGTCATTACCAAAATAAATCTGAAATGCAAAGAGAAAATTTTACCTCTTTGGTACGCGGAATCGTGATTACACTTTAATTATGTAAAATTCATTGCTCTTTCTTTTCCTGGAAATGGCGCCAAAAACATGATGCCAAGACCATGGTTCACAACTCCGTGTAACTAACCAGCAAGTGCACTGGGTCGTCCAAGTAATACCTTACGTGAGTAAGGGTCGAATCCCACGGAGATTGTTGGTATGAAGCAAGCTATGGTCACCTTGTAAATCTCAGTCAGGCGGATATAAAATAATAATGGAGTTTTCGAAAGTAATTAATAAAATAGAGATAGAGGTACTTATGTAAATCACTGGTGAGAATTTCAGATAAGCAAATAGAGATGCTTTCGTTCCTCTGAACCTCTACTTTCCTGCCATCTTCATCCAATCAGTTTTACTCCTTTCTATGGCTGGCTTTGTGTAATATATCCCATTGTCAATGGCTACTTTCGGTCATCTCTCGGGAAAATGATCCAATGCCCTGTCACGGCACGGCTAATCGTCTGGAGGCATCACCCTTGTCAATGGTTGCATCCTATCCTCTCAGTGAATAATATGCTAACATGCTCTGTCACAGCATGGCTATTCATCTGTCGGTTCTCGATCATGTCGGAATAGAATCCATTGATTCTTTTGCGTCTGTCACTAACGCCCCACAATCGCGAGTTTGAAGCTCGTCACAGTCATTCAATCACCGAATCCTACTCGGAATACCACAGACAAGGTTTAGACTTTCTGGATTCTCTTGAATGCCGCCATCATTCTAGCTTACACCACGAAGATTCTGATTAGGAGATCTAAGAGACACTCATTCAGTCTAATGTAGAACGGAAGTGGTTGTCAGGCACGCGTTCATGGGGAATGATGATGATTGTCACGTTCATCACATTCAGGTTGAAGTGCGAATGAATATCTTAGAAGCGAAATAAGATGAATTGAATAGAAAACAGTAGTACTTTGCATTAATCTTTGAGGAACAGCAGAGCTCCACACCTTAATCTATGGAGTGTAGAAACTCTACCATTGAAAATACATACGTGAAAGTTCCAGGCATGGCCGAGATGGCCAGCCCTCAATAGTGATCTAAGATAGCATATCACTGATCAAAGATGATCAAATACAATAGTAAAAGGTCCTATTTATAATAAACTAGCTACTAGGATTTACATGAGTAAGTAATTGATGCATAAATTCACTTCTGGGGCCCACTTGGTGTGTGCTTGGGCTGAGCTTTAACTTTCCACGTGCAGAGGCCATTTGTGGAGTTTAACGCCAGGTTTTGATCCATTTCTGGCGTTCAACTCTGGTTTTGGATCCTTTTCTGGCGCTGGATGCTAGAATTGGGCAGAGGGCTGGTGTTGAACGCCAGTTTGCGTCATCTATTCTTGGCCAAAGTATGAACTATTATATATTTATGAAAATCCCTGGATGTCTACTTTCCAACGCAATTGGAAGCGCACCATTTTGAGTTCTGTAGCTCCAGAAAACCCATTTTGAGTGCAGGAAGGTCAGAATCCAACAGCATCAGCAGTCCTTCTTCAACCTCTGAATCTGATTCTTGCTCAAGTCCCTCAATTTCAGCCAGAAAATACCTGAAATCACAGAAAAACACACAAACTCATAGTAAAGTCTAGAAATGTGAATTTAACATAAAAACATATGAAAACATCCCTAAAAGTAACTAGATCCTACTAAAAACATACTAAAAACAATGCCAAAAAGCGTATAAATTATCCGCTCATCACAACACCAAACTTAAATTGTTGCTTGTCCCCAAGCAACTGAAAATCAAATAGGATAAAAAGAAGAGAATATACTATAAATTCCAAACTATCAATAAAACATAGCTCCAATCAGATGAGCGGGACTTATAGCTTTTTGCCTCTTGAATAGTTTTGGCATCTCACTCTATCCATTGAGGTTCAGAATGATTGGCTTCTATAGGAACTCAGAGTTCAGATAGTGTTATTGATTCTCCTAGTTCAGTATGATGATTCTTGAACACAGCTTTTTTATGAGTCTTGGCCGTGGCCCTAAGCACTTTGGTTTCCAGTATTACCACCGGATACATAAATGCCACAGACACATAACTGGGTGAACCTTTTCAGATTGTGACTCAGCTTTGCTAAAGTCCCCAATTAGAGGTGTCCAGGGTTCTTAAGCACACTCTTTTTTTTTTTTTGCTTTGGACCTTGATTTTAACCGCTCAGTCTCAAGTTTTCACTTGACACCTACACGCCACAAGCACATGGTTAGGGACAGCTTGGTTTAGCCGCTTAGGCCAGGATTGTATTCCTTTAGGCCCTCCTATCCGCTGATGCTCAAAGCCTTGGGATCCTTTTTATTTGCCCTTGCCTTTTGGTTTTAAGGGTTATTGGCTTTTTCTACTTGCTTTTTCTATTTCTTTCTATTTTTTTCGCCTTTTTTTTTCTGCAAGCTTTATTCTTTGCTGCTTTTTCTTGCTTCAAGAATCATTTTTATGATTTTCAGATTATCAAATAACATGTCTTCTAGTCATCATTCTTTCAAGAGCCAACATATTTAACATTCTTAAACAACAACTTCAAAAGACATATGCACTGTTCAAGCATTCATTCAGAAAACAAGAAGCATTGTCACCACATCAATATAATTAAACTAAGTTCAAGGATAAATTTGAAACTCATGTACTTCTTGTTCTTTTGAATTAAAATATTTTTTTATTTAAAAGAGGTGATGGATTCATAGGACATTCATAACTTTAAGGCAAAGTTACTAACTACTAATGATCATGTAATGAAGACACAAACACAGATAAGCACATAACATAGGAAACGAAAAACATAGAATAAGAACAAGGAATGAGTCCACCTTAGTGATGGTAGCGTTTCCTTCTTGAGGAACCAATGATGTCCTTGAGCTCTTCTATGTCTCTTCCTTGTCTTTGTTGCTCCTCCCTCATTGCTTTTTGATCTTCTCTAATTTCATGAAGGATGATGGAGTGCTCTTGATGTTCCACCCTTAGTTGCTTCCAATAATTGTGTAGAAGAAAATGTATCCCCTGAGGTATCTCAGGAATCTCTTGATTTGCAGTCAAATGTTCTACCACTGAGCTATAGACCCTTGATGGAAGCTTTTGTCTTCCCTTTCCTGTTTCTAGAGGTTTCTCTGTCCTTAGGTGCCATCAATGGTTATGGAAAAACAAAAAAAGCTATGCTTTTACCACACTAAACTTAGAATGTTGCTCGTCCTCGAGCAAAAGAAGAAAGAAGAATAGAAGAAGAAGAAGATATGGAGGAGATGGAGGGATGTGTGTATGGATGTGAGTGGTGAATGGAAAACAGAAAGGATGATTATGAATGGAGAGACAGAGGGTGAGGTGGGTGGGGATCTTGTGGGATTCACAGATCCTGAGATGATCCTGTGGTGTTCACAGATCTTGAGGTGATCCTGTGGTGTCCACAGATCCGGAGGTGTCAAGGATTTACATCCCTGCACCCATTAGGCATGTAAAATGCCCTTGCACACAACTCTGGGCGTTCAGTGCCAGGTTGGTGCCTATTTTGGGCGTTCAACGCCCATTTGTTACCATTTCTGGCGTTGAACGCCAGAACCATGCTTGTTCTGGGCGTTCAGTGCCAGGATGTTGCCCATTTTGGGCGTTCAGCGCCAGAACCATGCTCTGTTCTGGCGTTGAACGCCAGGCAGATGCTCCTCCAGGGTGTGATTTTTCTTCTGTTGTTTTTGATTCCATTTTTAATTTTTTTTTTGTTTATTTTGTGACTCCACATGATCATGAACCTATAAATACATATAACTACGAAAAATATAGTTAGATAAATAAAAATTGGGTTGCCTCCCAACAAGCGCTTCTTTAATGTCAATAGCTTGACAGTGGGCTCTCATGGAGCCTCACAGATGTTCAGAGCATTGTTGAGACTCTCCAACACCAAACTTAGAGTCTGACTGTGGGGGCTTTGGTTGACTCTGCTTTGAGAGAAGCTTTTTCTGCTTCCTCTCCATGGATGTAGAGAGAGATCCTTGAGTTGTAAACACAAGGTTGTCCTCATTCAATTGAAGGATCAATTCTCCTCTGTCCACATCAATCACAGCTCTTGCTGTGGCTAGGAAAGGTCTTCCTAGGATGATGGATTCATCCTCTTCCTTTCCAGTATCCAGGACTATGAAATCAGCAGGGATGTAAAGGCCTTCAACCTTTACTAACACGTCCTCTACTTATCCATAAGCCTATTTTCTTGAATTATCTGCCATCTCTAATGAGATTTTAGCAGCTTGCACCTCATAGATTCCCAGTTTCTCCATTACAGAGAGAGGCATGAGGTTTATCCCTGAACCAAGGTCACACAGAGCCTTAAAGATCATGGTGCCTATAGTACAAGGTATTATGAACTTTCCAGGATCCTATCTCTTCTGAGGCAGTGTCAGTTGATCCAGATCACTTAGTTCATTGATGAACAAGGGAGGTTCAACTTCCCAAGTATCAATGCCAAATAATTTGGCATTCAGCTTCATGATTGCACCAAGAAACTTGGCAGTTTGCTCTTCAGTAACATCCTCATTCTCTTCAGAATAGGAATACTCATCAGAGCTCATGAATGGCATAAGGAGGTTCAATGGAATCTCTATGGTCTCTAGATGAGCCTCAGATTCCCTTGGTTCCTCAGAGGGAAGCTCCTTATTGATCACTGGACGTCCCAGGAGGTCTTCCTCCTTGGGATTCACGTCCTCCTCTCTTTCTTTGGGTTCTGCCATTTTGGTTATGTCAATGGCCTTGCACTCTCCTTTTGGATTCTCTTCTGTATTTCTTGGGAGAGTACTAGGAGGGATTTCAGTGATCCTTTTACTCAGCTGGCCCACTTGTGCTTCCAAATTTCTAATGGAAGACCTTGTTTCATTCATGAAACTTACAGTGGCCTTAGATAGATCAGAGACTAAGTTTACCAAATTAGATGTATTTTGTTCAGAGTTCTCTGTCTGTTGCTGAGTGGATGATGGAAAAGACTTGCTATTGCTAAACCTGTTTCTTCCACCATTATTAAAGCCTTGTTGAGGCTTTTGATCCTTCCATGAGAAATTTGGATGATTTCTCCATGATGAGTTATAGGTGTTTCCATAAGGTTCACCTAAGTAATTCACCTCTGCTATTGCAGGGTTCTCAGGATCATAAGCTTCTTCTTTAGAAGATGCCTCTTGAGTACTGTTGGATGCAGCTTGCATTCCATTCAGACTCTGAGAAATCATATTGACTTGCTGAGTCAATATTTTGTTCTGAGCCAATATGGCATTCAGAGTATCAATTTCAAGAACTCCCTTCTTCATAGGCGTCCCATTACTCACAGGATTCCTCTCAGAAGTGTACATGAATTGGTTATTAGCAACCATGTCAATGAGTTCTTGAGCTTCTGCAAGCGTTTTCTTTAGGTGAATGGATCCACCTGCAGAAGTGTCCAATGACATCTTTGATAGCTCAGATAAACCATCATAGAATATATCCAGGATGGTCCATTCTGAAAGCATGTCAGAGGGACACTTTTTGGTCAGTCCTTTGTATCTCTCCCAAGCTTCATAGAGGGATTCACCTTCTTTTTGTTTGAAGGTCTGAACATCCACTCTAAGCTTGCTTAGCTTTTGAGGAGGAAAGAACTTGGCTAAGAAAGCCTTGACCAGCTTATCCCATGAGTTCAGGCTATCCTTAGGTTGAGAATCCAACCAGAGTCTAGCTCTGTCTCTTACAGCAAAAGGGAAAAGCATGAGCCTGTAGACTTCAGGATCTACTCCATTAGTCTTAACAGTATCACATATCTGCAAGAATTCAGTTAAGAACTGAAAAGGATCTTCAGATGGAAGTCCATGAAATTTGCAGTTCTGCTGCATCAGAGAAACTAATTGAGGTTTCAGCTCAAAGTTGTTTGCTCCGATGGCAGGAATGGAGATGCTTCTTCCATGTAAATTGGAATTTGGTGCAGTAAAGTCACCAAGCATTCTCCTTGCATTGTTGTTGGGTTCGGCTGCCATCTCCTTTACTTGTTCGAAATTTTCAATCAAGTTATCTCTGGATTGCTGTAATTTAGCTTCTCTTAATTTCCTCTTCAGAGTCCTTTCAGGTTCTGGATCAGCTTCAACAAGAATGTCTTTTTCTCTGTCCCTGCTCATAAGAAAGAGAAGAGAAAAAGAAAAGAAGAGGAATCCTCTATGTCACAGTAAAGAGGTTCCTTATTGTTAGTAGAAAAAGAAGAAGAAAAAAAATCTGAACTCAGAGAGAGAGAGAGAGCTCGGATTTTTGATGGGTGAGGAAGAGATGTTAGTAGATGAATAAATAAATAGAAGGAGATGAGGAAGAAGGTGAATTTTCAAAAATTATTTTTGAAAAAGAGTTGGTAATTTTTGAAAATGGTTTTTTTTTTTTTTGAAAAATGTTAGTAATTTTCGAAAATTAAAATAAGAATTTAAAATAATTAGTTAATTAAAAAGAAATTTTTGAAAAAGGGGGAAGATATTTTCGAAAACTAGAGAGAGAGAGTTAGTTAGGTAGTTTTGAAAAAGATAAGAAACAAACAAAAAGTTAGTTAGTTAGTTGAAACAAATTTTGAAAATCAATTTTGAAAAGATAAGAAGTTAGGAAGTTAGAAAAGATATTTTTGAAATCAAATTTTTGACAAAGATAAGATAAGAAGATATTTTTGAAAATATATGATAGAAATTAGTTTTTGAAAAAGATTTGAATTTTTAAAATCACAATTAATGACTTGATTCACAAGAAATCACAAGATATGATTCTAGAACTTAAAGTTTGAATCTTTCTTAACAAGCAAGTAACAAACTTGAAATTTTTGAATCAAAACATTAATTGTTATTGTTATTTTCGAAAATTTGATATAAAAATAAGAAAAAAATTTTTGAAAAAAATTTTTGGAATTTTCGAAAATAACTAAAAAATTTGAAAAAGATTTGATTTTTGAAAAAGATTTTGAAAAAGATAAGATTTTCAAATTGAAAATTTGATTTGACTCATAAAAACAATTAGATTTTAAAAATTTTTGAAAAAGTCAAATCTAATTTTCGAATTTATGAGAGAGAAAAAGGGAAAGATATTTTTTTGATTTTTGAATTTTTATGATGAGAGAGAAAAACAAGAAAAATGATGCAATGCATGAAATTTTTAGATCAAAATAATGAATGCATGCAAGAATGCTATGAATGTCAAGATGAACACCAAGAACACTATGAAGATCATGATGAACATCAAGAACACATTTTTGAAAAATTTTTTATGCAAAGAAAACATGCAAGACACCAAACTTAGAATTCTTTAATGCTTAGACACTAAGAATTCAGGAATGCATATGAAAAACAAGAAAAGACACAAAACATGCAAATGCAAAGATCAAACAAGAAGACTTACCAAGAACAACTTGAAGATCATGAAGAACACTATGAATGCATGAGAATTTTCGAAAAATGCAAGATGCACATGCAATTGACACCAAACTTATAACATGACACATGACTCAAACAAGAAACACAAAAATATTTTTGGTTTTTATGATTTTCTAAATTTTTTTTTTTGTATTTTTTTTCAAAAATTATTTGAAAAACAAAAATAAGGATTTCAAAATCTTTAATATGAATTCCAGGAATCTTATGCTCTTTAGTCTAAAGTTCCAATCAAAGGGTCAGACATGGCTTAATAGCCATTCAAGCTTTAGAATGGATTTACATCCATTGAGGTGATTAGTTGAAGACCAATCCCAAAGGAGTTTGGGTATGGCTTTTCAGCCAGATAGGATTTAACATGTTACCATGAAACTCTAGAATTCATTCTTGAAAGTTTTGAAGCCATAGAATAATTTATTTTTGAAAACATTTTTATTTTATTTTTTTTTTTCAAAAACAAAGGAGAAAATTTTGAAAGATTTTTGAAAAATTTTTGAAAAGAAAACAAAAAGAAAATTACCTAATCTGAGCAACAAGATGAACCGTCAGTTGTCCAAACTCGAACAATCCCCGGCAACGGTGCCAAAAACATGGTACGCGGAATCGTGATTACACTTTAATTATGTAAAATTCATTGCTCTTTCTTTCCCTGGAAATGGCGCCAAAAACATGATGCCAAGACCATGGTTCACAACTCCGTGTAACTAACCAGCAAGTGCACTGGGTCGTCCAAGTAATACCTTACGTGAGTAAGGGTCGAATCCCACGGAGATTGTTGGTATGAAGCAAGCTATGGTCACCTTGTAAATCTCAGTCAGGCGGATATAAAATAATAATGGAGTTTTCGAAAGTAATTAATAAAATAGAGATAGAGGTACTTATGTAAATCACTGGTGAGAATTTCAGATAAGCAAATAGAGATGCTTTCGTTCCTCTGAACCTCTGCTTTCCTGCCATCTTCATCCAATCAGTCTTACTCCTTTCCATGGCTGGCTTTGTGTAATACATCCCATTGTCAATGGCTACTTTCGGTCATCTCTCGGGAAAATGATCCAATGCCCTGTCACGGCACGGCTAATCGTCTGGAGGCATCACCCTTGTCAATGGTTGCATCCTATCCTCTCAGTGAATAATATGCTAACATGCTCTGTCACAGCATGGCTATTCATCTGTCGGTTCTCGATCATGTCGGAATAGAATCCATTGATTCTTTTGCGTCTGTCACTAACGCCCCACAATCGCGAGTTTGAAGCTCGTCACAGTCATTCAATCACCGAATCCTACTCGGAATACCACAGACAAGGTTTAGACTTTCCGGATTCTCTTGAATGCCGCCATCATTCTAGCTTACACCACGAAGATTCTGATTAGGAGATCTAAGAGACACTCATTCAGTCTAATGTAGAACGGAAGTGGTTGTCAGGCACGCGTTCATGGGGAATGATGATGATTGTTATGTTCATCACATTCAGGTTGAAGTGCGAATGAATATCTTAGAAGCGAAATAAGATGAATTGAATAGAAAACAATAGTACTTTGCATTAATCTTTGAGGAACAGCAGAGCTCCACACCTTAATCTATGGAGTGTAGAAACTCTACCGTTGAAAATACATAAGTGAAAGGTCCAGGCATGGCCGAGATGGCCAGCCCTCAATAGTGATCTAAGATAGCATATCACTGATCAAAGATGATCAAATACAATAGTAAAAGGTCCTATTTATAATAAACTAGCTACTAGGGTTTACATGAGTAAGTAATTGATGCATAAATTCACTTCTGGGGCCCACTTGGTGTGTGCTTGGGCTGAGCTTTAACTTTCCACGTGCAGAGGCCATTTGTGGAGTTGAACGCCAGGTTTTGATCCATTTCTGGCGTTCAACTCTGGTTTTGGATCCTTTTCTGGCGCTGGACGCTAGAATTGGGCAGAGAGCTGGCGTTGAACGCCAGTTTGCGTCGTCTATTCTTGGCCAAAGTATGAACTATTATATATTTCTGGAAAGCCCTGGATGTCTACTTTCCAACGCAATTGGAAGTGCACCATTTTGAGTTCTGTAGCTCCAGAAAATCTATTTTGAGTGCAGGGAGGTCAGAATCCAACAACATCAGCAGTCCTTCTTCAACCTCTGAATCTGATTCTTGCTCAAGTCCCTCAATTTCAGCCAGAAAATACCTGAAATCACAGAAAAACACACAAACTCATAGTAAAGTCCAAAAATGTGAATTTAACATAAAAACATATGAAAACATCCCTAAAAGTAACTAGATCCTACTAAAAACATACTAAAAACAATGTCAAAAAGCGTATAAATTATCCGCTCATCACTCTTCATCAAGGATAACCATCTCAATAGGTGCCTTCATCCCAGATTTTGCAAATTGAGAAACGGTCCAAAGTCTAATGACACATACTTTGAGCTTCCACACCTTATGCGCTGGACCAGCATTGATACACTTGATGAGATCATACCTAAAAATCAAGGACCTCATATTTAGTGAAAGATAAAAAAAAATTATTGTGAAACAATCCACATGGCACATGAACTCACCTAGCTGCCATTGCTACCTGTCACTACAAAATTACTCAAATATTATGAATTTCTGTATAGAGAAAGAGTAAGTGTGGTGATCACCTATGCTATACTTATAGAGAGTCACATCACTGTTCAGCCCCAGTATTAGTAAGGATTGCAAGAATCTTTACGTTTCTATCAAAATCCAACTAAAAAAAGGAAAAGTTTTTTAACTATTCAGGATTAAAGAATCTGAATAATATCAATAAAATAATTATCAAAATTAGGATAGAAATTAACGGCCAACATTTATTGTGTTCCATTGAGTTTAATTCTGAAAAATCAAAATAAGAAGCAATATATGCTGAAGAGGAAATCACCATATTTACATACACTAATTAGGTATGGTAAATCAGAAGAAGTTTCGAAAAGGCATGAAATTATTTTATTTTTGTATGTTGTCAAATCATTCTATATCATAGATATTGACATTTCAAGAGGTACAGAATAAAGAAGGTATGAGAATTAAATTTCATATATAGCACCAATTTTTGTTTCTTAATCTGATATAATTTCCAAAAAGTTTGTTAATAGTACCTTCAATATGACCAAAGATTGTGTTGAGAGCATAGTATTTTCTATAAATTAAAATCCGAGGCATTGATTTTTATTGACTCCTAAAAAAAATATTGCAACATAAGACAAATTACAAAAAATATAAGATTTAGACAAAATTCAAAAAATTACGTGAAAAGAGGTATTAAAAATAGGATCAATTGTATGATAAAATTAATTATATATGGGTCGCATGCAATTTGGGATTAGGGTTTTAAATTACATATATTAATGAATTAGTTTAGAGACTTACCATGATTACAACCAAGGTTCTAAGAATAGGGGAAGGACCCAATGAAGGATCCATTAGGAAGCTGTTGTTAGGACTGGGCATGTTTGTGTGCAAGTGTTTCAAGTAATTGGTTTTTTTCTGTGTAATCTAAAACACAAAACACAAAACACACAACCCTGAATAATCAAATAATCATCTACAAATTTTACAAAAACACAAAGCAGCAGCAGTACAACAGACTCAGAACCCAAAATCATTCAATAATTTGTTGATTTCAGAACAGAGATTCAGAGAATAAAATGAAAATCGAAGAACAGGTGCACACCAAAACCACTGACCTTCGAGACAATGACGCCGAGACGACGGTGACAAGACGACCGCGAGCAGGAAGAATCCGACAGAGGATGGGCGCCGAGTGAGGAAGAAGACATCGAACAGGGGATTTGACTTGGAAAATACCAACAGTACAAAGAGAGACTCCTCAGACAGCCACGGACGGCGGCAACCGGTCACTCCGTTCGGCGGCGGTGGAGGCTAGCTAGGGTTTTCCCTTTTTGTTTTTCTTTGAATGAAGAAATGAATGAAAGTAACAAAAGAGAAGAGGAAGACCAAGAAGCAGCAACGTTATTCCTTTCACCCCTCGAAACGACGTCGCTTTAGGCAAACTGGCTGGATACCGGTCCGATCCAATTAGTTGGATTATAAGTTAATGTATTATAAATTAATGTTAATTCATATGTAGTATATAAACAAATTTAATTAGAATAAATAATAATTTATTTATTTTATTTTAGACTTTATAAATGAAAAGACTAATTCACTAATATAACAAATTATAATTAATGCAGTATAATTAATTAAGTAATATAAATTATAATAAATTATATTAATTATATTAATTATAATAAATTATATTAATTATATCAATATTTAAATATATAATCAAATCAAATCAAATCAATTAAATCGGAAAACACTCTACGAAGCATGCTACGTCAACTCCATCATTAAGTGCAGACATCCGATTTTTATATAATAGAATAGATAGATAGAATAGATTCTATTAATAACGGATTTTTAATATAACACGTAGCATTACTAAATTAGAGTCCACAATGTTCTAATAACTCAATTAGTGTATATATGTGGGAGACTCCCGTTATATATATATTTTTTTATTGTCCACGGTATCCCCTAGCCCAACAAGTCAAGGACTAATTTGTTACGGATCGGAACTCCATTTAAGAGTTTGTCATTGGCCAATGGATTGCTACATACACAAGGCGGGATAGATATCAACAACACAAGAACAACGTGCGGTGTGGAAGTAAATGAGCATGCACCACTATGACAATGGCAGCTTGGCAACGCGTTACAGGTCCTTGAACGTGTACTACCTAATTAATTCATTCCCTAATCTAAGGGTGTCTTCCAATTAGCCTAACAAAAAGCTTTGTTTTTTTATATGGCAACTAATAAATTAAATTATACACACATAGAGCGTACGTCTAAGTAGGATGTTAGGGAAAATAAAACAAAGGCAGCATCTTTAACTACCTAATCATCATTATTATAAATAAACTATGACTCTCTCTGGCAGGTATATATGCAGTGCCCATATTTCTAATCTTTTTAGGGGTTTAATATACAAAAATATTTTTAGGCTTTGAATTAGAAATAATATCATTTAACTTCGTATATGTAGAGGCTTTGCTTTTCGGTGCCTACTGCTTCCTTTAAAGCTGTTGACTTCACGCTGTCTATCAGAATATGGGCTTTTCTCATCCAGCCTTTGTGTTTGCTCTATAGTATGTATTTATTGCTACTTTAATTATTTTATGTATGTGGTTATGTATGTACATGCACAAAAATTGGATCTCATCCTAACTAGTTAAATATAAGGTAAAATATTAGTTTCTCAAAAAATATTCTCCAAAGGAAATAGTGACTTTTTAATGATTAATTATATTTAAAAAATGTATAATTTTTTTTATAAGTAGCCAATAATTTATGCGTTTGATTTTTTTTAAATGAATTTATTTATTATTTGGAATTTATATGCAAAAAAAAAAAAACTGGGATAAAATTTTATTTTCAATTAGGCACTTTTTTTCTTGAATTATAGATACTTTTCATAAAAAAATAGCCTAAATTATCACCAATTTTGAAAAATGGAAAGATTTAGTTTTTCTAAACATAGTTGTAAGAAATCATGTCTAAATCTGATATATAGAGCCGTTTTTTGAAAGTATACCTCTCTACATTAAACTTTAGAAGTTGTTGTTAGCTTCATATTTTATATTAAATTTTGTTGATTAACAAATGGCAAATATAAATTAAAAAATTTCAATAATTCATATTAATGTTTTGCTCAATTTCTAAAAGTAATAGATAATGCCTTTTTAAATAAGGGGCACTTCGATAAAGATACTTAAAACATCTTTTTTTAAAGATGTACTTTTATTAATTAAATTTAATACATATAATCGATTAAATTATATTATTTTTGTCAAAATTAGATCAGACAAATTAATTTGGCCGAAAAATCGGTAAACTAAACTTTAAATCGATCTAAATTAATATTCTTTTTTATAGAAAATGACTAAATTAAAATAACCTTATTAATTATAGAAAATAATAAAATATTCTTATTATATATATTTTTTAATTTTAAAAACCCTAAATTCTAATCCTAGAACAGAAAAAAGAAAAGGCTTAAAATTTAAGATTCTCAATATATATATATATATATATATATATATATATATATATAATAAGAATATTTTAGTCATTTTTTATAATAAAAATATTGTAATTATTTTTTATAAAAAATATTAATTTAAACCGATTCAAGGTGTAATTTATCGATTTTTTGGCCAAATTAATTTATCTGATCTAATTTTAATAAAAATAACACAGTTTAATAAATTATATGTATTAAATTTTAATAATTTAAAAATATCTTTAAAAAAAGATGTTTTAAACATCTTTATCTAAGGGTTCTCTCTAAATAATTAATTGCAAACCAGATAAGTATAGGATTTGAGCAGGGTAAATTTAATACTCAAACACCTTAGAAGATAAATATGCATGAGGTACACATGTGAGAATCAATAAAAGCTTGATTCCTAAACCTCATAATAAAAAGCTAAATGCAAGACGCATCAAAATCTTAGAAAGGTTACCAAATTCAAACAAGTAACTTTGTCTTCAACAGTGTGAGCACGCTCAACCACCTAGAATGTTTAGAAAGCTATTTTCTCTCTCCATTGTTACAAGTACAAAAAGGACTACATATTTGTCGAAAATTTTGTACTAAGCAAAAAGGATATTGCATTTCTTCCACTTTTTAAAGAATTAACTCACAACAAAATAAAAAGAAGGGTTCTCACGTCTCTTTGACAAGCTTAACCTAAAAATACAAGACAAATGATGTCTGGAACAACAGGAAACTAGATTGTGTCGAAAACCTCTTCTCTGTTGTAGTCATTCATTCTTCAATGTAAAACCTCCTTTTACCTCAAAAGAGTATTTGAAACGATTGTTTGTAATCTTGAGTCATAACTTGAATTTTATCTTACACTAGACTTAAACAAAAATATATAACGGGAGAAGAAATACTCAGTCATCTTAATTAGACCCAGAAATACTGACTCAGGAAGTTTGCTAATGTAATCCAATCAAAGGTTTCTTGTTTTGTTTTGGTTAAGTGGATAAATACGATTCTCACCTTATTTTTATGGTGATTTTAATAAAGGTTTAATTACTCTGTTGGTTCTATAGTTTTGCGAGATTTTCAATTAGATTCTTATACTTTTTTTTTTCTTTTAATTAGGTCCCGGAACTCATTTTTTTCTCAATTAGGTCTCTCTTGGTAGTAATTGGCTTAATTGTATAGGGACCCAACTAAAAAAAAAATTAGCGCAGGGACTCAAATAAAAGGAAAAAAAAGTGTAGGGACTCAGTTGAAAAAAAATTTGGTGCAGGGACCCAATTAAAAGGAAAAAAAGTATAGAGACCAAATTGAAAATTTCACAAAACTATAGAGACCAACAGAGTAATTAAACCTTTAATAAATGGATTAACTCACAATTCGTTTATACTATAATATTTTTTGTCTGAGATAATATTTAAAAATTATTACCTAAAGATTAAAAAAGAATTGTCTTTAATCTATAACAACACTTTTGGATATGAGACAATACTTTGGGAGGGCCTTGCAGTCTTGCAGATGTGGGAAATGCATTAGGCCAAGTAACGCTTTAATTTTTTGCTTCAAAAGTAACATTTTTGAAAAGCAACTCTTCAAAGCGTTGCCTTTTGTTGAAAATGAACAATGCTTTAAAAGTGTGCCTAAGACAACACTTTCGTCGTGTTGTCTTTGCTCTCATATTTCGACCACTATTAAAACGCGTTGCCTTTTTCTTTTGAAAATGCAACTTACTAAAGCGTTGCCTATTTGCTAGAAAATTCAACACTTTAACGGGTTGTTTATAAATTTTAATTTACAATCCTTTAAAGTGTTGCCTGTTAGTTTGATTATTCAACCCATACAAGTGTTGCCTAGTATTCAGAATATACAACTTATAAAAATGTTGCTTGAAGCAAAATATACAACTAATAAAAGAGTTGCCATTTTGACAAAAATAAAAGTTACTTTTGCAATGAAAATACAAGAAAGATCAAATTTACAGTAAAATTATTTTTTACGTATATATATAATTATTTTAATTATTATATAAATTTGTGTATAGTAAAAAAACTAAAAAAATAACAAAACCTTAATAACTAATAATTAAGTTCTAATTATAATAGATATTAAAAGATTCAATTAGCATTTCAAATACCTATATCCATATTTGCTGATAATTCTCAACAAAATAATAAATTCTTGTTTGACTTGTCTCATATTGATGAGGCAAAACTGATACAATTTTATATTGGCAAGTACACCAAATGACTCCAAATAATACCATGATGAGTGGATATCGTTTCTACGAGGATTAATAGATTGAATTAAACAACGTCTAATCAAATCTCTAATTAAATTAATCGAACCTTGGCAAAAGAATTATAAATCTTGAAGTAGAGCAAAGAACAGTGAAGAACATTGTTGATTATAAATGAGAGAAAGGTTAGAAACTTTGGAGAAGTAATCAGGGAATGGGATGTTAAAGGCTTCGGAGGTGTTTAATTCTTAGAAGAAGTAATACTTGTATTTTTCTACTTTGACTCATGCAAAAATCTTTTCACAGCAAATTATTTATAATTAAATTCCAATTCATTGGCAATCTAATTTCTCTTAACTTAATTAATTTCCAATTCCTTGGTCAACGAATTAAGAGAAGAGGTTAAACACGGTTTCGATTTTAAGCCACACAACTTTTAAAATACTATTCCTAGTCAAGTTGAAAATAATGAGAAAGAGTTTCAAGCTACTTCCGATATTAAAATTTCCTAAATAACAGAATCCAGGACAGAATTAGAATATTTTCCAATACTTCTAACCTTTAAAGATGAAAAACGAGACTCAATCTTGAAAAAAATAAAAAAGCATGAATCAAAATAAAGAAAATACTTGCATTACTAATCCGTAAAATCAAACAGAGCTCATAGTCTTTAACAAGAGGAGGTTTAGTTACTCATGGTAGAAAAGAAAACAACCTAAAACAAAAGAAGTTTCTTGATTCGAAGACCCACCAGATCCCTAGATTGTGAACCTTTTTCACTTATTTATATTCTAATCAAAGGTTTCTTGTTTTGTTTCGGTTATGTGAATAAAGATGATTCTCACCTTATTTTTATGGCGATTTTAATAGATGCATTAATAAACAATTTACTTATACTGCAATATCTTTTGTCTGAGATACAATTCAAAAAGTATTGCCTAAAGATTAAAAAAAAGTTTCCTTTTACTCTATATATAGCAATACTTTTGGACCTGAGGTAACACTTTGGGAGGGCCTTGCAGATGCGGCCAATCATTAGGTCAAGCAACGCATTTTTACTTCAAAAGCGTTGCTTTTCTTGAAAATGAATAACACTTTAGAGGTGTGCCTAAGACAACACTTTCGTCGTGTTGTCTTTGCGCTCATGTTTGGACCACTGTTAAAATGCGTTGCATATTTGCTAGAAAATTCAATACTTTAATGAGTTGCTTACAAATTTTAATTTGTAATTTTTTGAAGTGTTGCCTATTAGTTTGAATATTCAACCCATACACGTATTGTTATTGTCTACTATTCAGAATATATAACTTTTTAAAATGTTGCTTGAAGCAAAATATGCAACTAGTAAAAGAGTTGCCATTTTGACAAAAATAAAAGTTGCTTTTGCAATGAAAATACAAGAAAGATCAAATTTACAGTAGAATTGTTTTTTATGTACATGTGTAATTATTTTAATTATTAAATAAATTTGTGCACAATAAAAATAATTCAAAAAAGAAATAAAACCCTAATAAATAATAATGAAGTTCTAATTAAAATAGATATTAAAAAAATCAGTTAGCATTTCAAATACCTATATCCATATTTGCTGATAATTCTCAACAAAATAATAAATCCTTGTTTGGCAATAATTGTTATAACAAAATAGTAACTAATTTTTGCCAAATAAACATCAATCTGCTTGTATATTTTATATCCAAGCTTGACTTGTCTCATATTGATGAGGCAAAACTAATACACTCATTTATTGGCAAGTGCACCAAATCTCTTCAAGTAATACCACTGTGAGTGTATATTATTCTCACGAGGATTAATAGATTGAATCAAGCAACGTCTAATCGAATCTCTAATTAGATCAATCGAACCTTGACAAGAGGATTATAAATTTTAAAGTAGAGCAAAGAACAGTGAAGAACATTGTGATTATAAATGAGAGGAAGCTTAGAAACTTTGGAGAAGTAATCAGAGAATGGGATGTAAAAGGCTTCGAAGGTGTTTAATTCTTAGAAGAAGTAATACTTGTGTTTTTCTACTTTGACTCATGCAAAAATATTTCACAGCAAATCATTTATAATTAAATTCCAATTCCTTGGGAATCTAATTTCTCTTAACTTAATTAATCGCCAATTCTTTAGTCAACTAATTAAGAGAAGAGATTAAGCACGGTTTCGATTTTAAGCCATACAACTTTCAAAATTCTATTCCTAGTCAAGTAGAGAATTATGAAAAAGAGTTTCAAGCTAAGTATAATATTAAATTTTCCAAAAAAAATAACAGAATCCAAGACAGAATTAGAATATTTTCCAATACTTCTAACCATTAAAGATGAAGAACGAGACTCAATCTTGAAAAAGTACAAAAGCATGAACCGAAATAAAGAAAATACTTTCATTACTAATTGAACAAATCAATCAGAGCTCCTAACCTTTAACAAGATCGAGGAAGTTTAGTTACTCATGGTAGAAAAGAAAACAATCTAAAAATAAAGAGTTTCTTGATTCGAAGACCCCCAAGATCCCTAGATTGTCAACCTTGTTCACTTATTTATACTCTAGCTTCCTAAATAATTGAAATTCAAAAACTAATCTTATATTTCGAAGAGTAAGATAACAACTTATTCAAATTTAAATCTAATCTCATCTTAATCCTAACAACCAAATCTTATCCTTCTAGAAGAAGTTGATGCTAACTAATCATTTAAATCTTTAATCTTGAGCTGATTTTAGGGCTTCCTGGGAGTTGAATTTGGACATGGCGCTGGGCTCCTTGGATTGGTGCTGGACTTTGAAGAATTTTGGGCTACTAGAGGGGTTGAAATTGCACTTAGATCTGGACTCCAAATTTGAGCGATGGGCGCCCAATACATAAGAATTGGTGGCGCTGGGTGCCAGCCCACTTTTGCTCCACCCAGGCACAAAGCGCTGGGCTTGGTGGTTGTGGAGTTGGGCGTCCAATTTGGGCGCTGGGATTGGGACAAGGGCGCTGGGCGCCAATCCCTTGGAGTTGGGCTTCGAGATTGGGCACCTAGCATGGAGCAGGGGCATTGCGCACTAGTGCTTGGAGCTGGGATTGAAGGTTGGGCGCCCAGCTTGGCGTTTGGGTGCTGGGCTTGGCCTCTTCCCTGAAAGTACACTTGTGTTTTCTTCTAAATTTCATCCTGATTTGCTTAATTATATCTTGAAAACACATTCATTCTAAAACAACTCCAAACATATATTAGTCATAAGAACTTCACTAAAACATAAGAACTATGATTTAAATCTAAGAAAACTAATTAAAAAGAAACCTAAAAATTACTAAAGATGCCTAGACATCACATATGCTAAAATTTGCAAATAATACACAACAAAGAATGAACAACTTAATCATTAAGAATTTATAAATAATAATAATAATAATAATAATAATAATAATAATAATAATAATAATAATAATAATAATAAAAATAAATAAATAAATAAATAAATAAATAAATAAATAAATAAATAAATAAATCCTCTGTTTATAGTCTACAAAAGTAGTATAGGGATATTTCAACAACAAGTGGGTAGTCTTCTAGTATTCCTATACATACAAAAGTACTTTCCAACATCTTGAGTTCCCTAATGCCATAGAGACAAGAGACTTTAATGGAACCAAGATACTATCCCAGATTCTGAAATAGTGCTATATCATTGAGTTTTAACTAAAGGATAAGCAAGAAACTAGCAATGACCAAAAAGGTGATCAAATTTTAAGTATAGTCAAATACCTGGTCATCATTTTGGAACATGAGTTGATGAGAAAGAACGATTGTTGTCATTTGGACCTTGCACACTATTTATACCATGTGTTAATTCCTTGGATCGCAATAAAGACACGCTCCATCAATATTTGTGCCAAGAGAACTCTATTGCAACAGAAGCTTCATAATATTCTCCAAACTTTGAACTTTGTCTTTTATCTCACGAAGTTTAGTCTTCATTGAACTTATAGTCTTTGCATGTTGTTGCTTAATTTTAGTAATTTTCTGTTCTTTTTGCAGAGATATCTTTGTGATTGTCCTCCCATAACATAGAAATCTTCTTGGTTTCTCTTTGCCAAATACTGTGGTAAATACATTTTCGAGAGCATTTCTGACTTCTTGGAAACCCTTAAGTTTATCTTATTAAAAAACATAAAATATTCACTAAGACCTAACAACATTTAACAAATAGAAATAAAAGTATAAAACTATAAGATGAATCTGGCCTCAAAAGAATATAGCCCTTAGGCTGTGAAAGAAAAGCCATAAGTATCCAATTTTTAAACCTCATTATAATCCAAGGCATGGAACAAGTGCCAAAATCCAAAATCTAAGCCATATGTATTCATTTGCTCTAGTTATTTGGGTCCTCTAAGGAGCTTTTCTGATTACGATTCAAATCCTAAAAAACACTTTTTATTTGCACAACAGCTTAACTCGGCACATTGAAAAAGTGTGGTGATAGCTTACGTTGCTAACTTATTGGCACGCTTTAAAAGATTGGAAATAGGTCCCTGTCATATTCACTATAAGAAAATTTGTCTTTTGTCATGCTTCAAAAGTATCCCAAAACGTTAAAAAAAGTGTGGCCATATAAATTGGCCATGCTTTTTGAGCTACTACTACGCTTTTCAAAGGGTCACTTGTTCATCCGTGGCCAATTCCCTATGGCCATGCTTTTTGGGAACAATTGTCACGCTTACCCTTTGCAATGCTTTTAAAACGTGGTAGTTGCTTTCAGTCTATTACCACACTTTTAAAGCGTGCCTAGAACCAAACCTACTGCCACAGTTTTTGAAGCGTGCTTGTATGTAAACTTATTGCCATGTTTTTTTAAGTATGTGCTTACATGTGAACCTTAAATCGTGGGTTAGATCCTTATCAAATTAAAAAAAAATAGGATGAGCATTCATATATACTTCAAAGTACTCTAAAAATAATAAAAAAAATCCCATAATAATTACGTCAAAAATATCAATAAGCATATCACTATCAAATTGGGTAATAAAAACCATAACCACAACAAAGATAAGCTCTAGTTATTTTCCTTTGTTAAACCACTGGAAATTTCAGCATTCTTAATAGTTGTTAACAAATATACAACAACTATGGTAGTCCTTTCTGATATGGCTTTCTCTAAGGCTTCTTGAACAGACTTTCAGATTCAGCAACCTACGACCAGTGGTTAGAGAAGAAGAATAAGAGGCTGCAGTGAGTGAGGGTTTAGAAAGCATATCGAAGAGACTAGGAGAGGGAGGGTGATGAGTAAGCGCTGTCTTATGGTAGGAGAGGGAGGGGGAGGGCGAAGAATAAAGGTCAATGAAGGAAGGTACAACATGATGAGTCAAGGTTTAGTGAGGAAGATATTTCATTCCAGAGAGAATGAGAATGAGGAGAAGAGTTTTTTTTCCCTTTTAATAGAGAATGTATTGAGAAATAATCTAGTGGGAAATCTAAAATTTTAGAAATAGTTTTTTTGCCACGCTTTTTTTGAGTGTCCAAATTGTTAGAGGAAATGACCACACTTTAAAAAATGACAAAAACATAAAACTATAGCCATGCTTAAAAAACGTGGTGATTTCTATCTATGGACATGTTATACAAGCGTAACATAAAAAATGTGGCCAAATGTCTAACCAAATGCCATCCTCATAAAAGCGTGGTTATTAATCCCTTTAGGCTACATTTTTGAAGCATGGCTAAAACAAGAGTGGCAACAGGACATTTTTCTTGTAGTGATTGCACTAAAAGATGAAACTTATGAGTATTTTAAAATTTTTCAAAAATATTAGAGACAAAAAGCTGAGTTAACCACTATTAAAAATTATATGCAAACTATAGCAATTTGGATCTTGTAACACCCCTTATTTTCGAAAAATTTAATTATGAGTTAGTTATGCATACACATGACCCAATTGGAGCAAAAAGGGAAATCATGAGTACGCACGATGTTTTCGTGTGAAAAGGGGTGTTGCACGTACGCATCCCTCATGCGTACGCGCAAGTGGTGAAATAAGCAAAATCATGTGTACGCATGACCCATGCGTATACATAACCTCCGTTTCACGTCCCATGCTAGTTTCTTAGCGTCCACGCTGAAGCAATACAAAGCATATTTTGGGCCAAGAATTGAAGCACAGTTTTAGGCATCCCACGTCCCTCATTTGGTGTGGCACGACAAAGTAAAATAGAGGAAATTTAGGCCATTCCTTGAGGAAAAAGTGTGACGTCCATAGCATGCTACTCTACATCCAACTTCCAATGCTCTAATTTCTTTATTCATTTTTCAATTTTTCAAGTTTCCAAAGAATGGATAAAACCCAAGAAATCAATCTCAATTTAGTTGAATTTAATGTAACCTGAATTTCATTTGGGCATTGAGAATAGGCTATAAATAGAAGATGAGAAAGCCTCATGGGGACTAATTCGGAACCTCTCTTTTTATTCTTCTTTCTATTTCTTTTTTCACTTCTTTTATATTCTATAAGCCATGAGCGGCTAATTTCCTTTTCATTGAGGAAGGGAGCTCTATTGAATTTAATGGGTCAATTGTGATTTGATCTTTATTTTCAATTTATCTTTTATTTGTTTCTTTAGAAAGGATCTTCGTTCTTCACTTCAAGAATTCAAATCTCTTGGGAAAGAATTAGAATCAAACTTGAATTCTGTGAGAACTTGGAAAAGGGATCGTAGAAATTAAGCTTGAAGATCTTTCTCCCAATTCTTGTGATTCTAGATTTGGAATTGATATGTGACATTTAATCAACCAATCCCTAGATTCATGGAATTATGTGGCTCTAAATAAGAGAACATGCTTCATCTCTTCTCATGAGCAATTAGATCAAGGAATTGGCAATTGATCAAGAGGGAGATTGAATTGCCAATGAATTAGAATTCAATCACTTATGATTTACCAAGAGATCAATGATTGCATGATTAAAGTTGAGATGAAAACTAATTAATCCAGAGAATTCAATATCTCTGAACCCTAATGATCCTCCTTTACTCTCTTATTCCTTTACTTTATTTAGTGCTTTCAATTAATGTAAATTTACTTTGCTTTATTTACATTCTTGTAATTTACTATTCGTGCAATTTATATTCCCAGTATTTATAATCATGCAATTAAATTTCTGTTCTTTGTATTCGATGGTTTATTAGTCTAAGTTTTCGTTTGTTTTAAAACTTTGCATTAATTTGTTTCATGATTGAGTATTTCGTTCTTCATCACTAAAGGATTAGTAGCATCGATAGGTGTGCCAATTCTATTTTGGATTTGTTTATTGATTCAACAGAACTGATGTTCAAATTGTGCTTGAAAACTCTTTCACGTGACTTTTTAAATCGACTAGACATAGTAGTTTTCTAAGTGTGCGACACAATACATGATTTTAAATTATCCTAATTTTGAATATGTGCATATAATTCGGATTAGGACAATTCTTGAAATTATGTTTTCTCATAAGATTCAATTGGATAGAACTAGTTTAGATACGTGACATATAATCTGACATAAGCACTACTTTTGAATCTTATGAGGAACCGAATCGGATTTTGCACTTAATCTTTTCAATTAATCGATTGACCAAGACATTGGCAATTTGTTAATTGAGAAGAAACCGAAGAGCCGAGACATCAAAATTCGGTTACTTAAGATTCGTCGTGAACAGAGATAGATTTGCAATCTCTAGAATTAGGTTAACAAAGTTTGATTCTCCTAAGAATATGAACATCTCCGAAACCCTAGATACTCTCCACCATTGATTTCTCTCAATTTAATAATTACTGTCTTCGAAGTATTTAACTTTCAAGATTCCAACAGTATTCTAGGATTTTTCAACATTCTTTAATCCAGATTTTATTGATCTAATTAGTAATTTAATTTGATATTAGCGTGTTCAATCTATTAATTCTCGTGGGAATGATATTCACTCACTGAAGTATTACTTGAACGATTCGATACACTTGTCAGTATTCGTGAGCTTCACTTTTCGCTCAAAACTCAATACAACAACTCTCATAACAAAGTGTCGCAATTGATACTTTTTAGTCACGCTTGTTAAAATATGACTAAAAAAAGAGCAGTCGTTGGACATATTTCTTGTAGTATTGCCATGCTGCAGGAGCATGGCCACGTCCTAGTTAGTGCCAAGCCACGTCCTACGTTAGTGCTAAACTTTAAAAGCATGGCCATATCCTATTATATTAGCACACGGGGAAAGCATTGCCGCATGATTATCTAAATTTCTAAGTTTGAAAAGTATGGCAATAGGTCTCTAAAATCTAACGATATAGTTGTAAATAAAGAAGGCGTAACATTTTAAGAAACCATTTTAAAAGATCGAAGGATGAGAAAATAAATAAAAATAACAATTAAACATATCACTTGTGGAAGCAATGAACAAGAAAAAACTAGCTACTTACACTGCTTAAAAAATTTTACATTTATGAATTCCAGTGATGAACTCCAACCTGAGAATTGAGAAACCTCCCCTCTCCTATCCCAGTTTAAAATCGATTTATACTACACCAATGATTTTGACAAATAGATTATCAAGAAAACTTCTTATATTAATTATCAATCCCACTAGGTAACTAATAAAAAATCTAACCAACAAGCCAACAAATATTTTTAAATTACACTTCATATTAATTAATTATCATTAATTAATAATTATTTAATTTTTTTTTAAAATACAAAATTAATAATTATTAATTATAATTATTTAAAGTTATTTATTTATACTTTAATTATATAAAAGAATACACAACAATGAGTACAGAACGTTGTTACACTTTTGAACTTTTGATTAATAATCCTGGTAGTAACTAATGAACAAGTAGGATTAATAGTCCTGGTAGCTGATGGGGAATGTAATGCATTTAAATTATGATCCATGATTCATTTCACCGTTATAATATATTGCAGCAATAATACGTGCGTACAAGTTATACTTTTTCCACAACAATAATCGAACACACAAATATAAAATATTAACTTAATTATTCCAAAGTTGAAATCAAGGATATAATCATTGAAAGTAATAAAGTTACTTAGCTCGCTCAACTCTCACAACTAATAAACAAACATATATCCATCTCACAAATTACTTTAACAAATAATTAAAGGTGCCTACTCATATATAAAATAAAAGTGGTGGGTAGAGAATCCAGAGAAAATAAAAATAAATAACGTGTGTTGTGGGTCTTATCAATTAAAAGTGTTTAAATAAAATATAGCTACAGACTTGCTTACAGGTATGTTGATACAGTAACATTTTTACTTAGCTTCTCAAGTTTTTCTCATCAGTAACACTAGTTAATAAACAAGCTAAGATGCAATACATTGAAACTGCAAGCATAATAAAGTTACAGCCATGAAATCAAATGACAGCAGTAATATACCAAATATGATTTTAAATTGCGCCACAAGCAAAATTGTGGGCGCCCTGCCATGCAAAACTAAAACATACTAGGCGATAACAAAAAATAAATATTAAATTAGCTATTCAAATATAATACATAATACGTGTCGAAATACAAAATAACACTAAAAATAAATTAAACACTATTACAGAATACATGTTACCTAATTTTTTTTGTGTGCAAGTGACATTTTTATACAGCTATATATAATTGTAGTAGCCGTAAATGCTGCAATGTCCTGAGAAATTAAAGATGGATGAATTCAAAACCGGGCTAGCAAGTATAGAAGTCGACGAGCTCGTCGAGTGACTCAGGCTGAGGATCAGCGTTTTCTAGCATCCAAAGCAGGTGCTCGAACAGCACGACCTCGCATGCCACGTGGACAGTGTCCTCCTCCACGACGACGAAGTTGTTGTCGTCGTAGGACTCACGTGATCTATCCACGAGCTCTCGGAAAAGTGGATGCTCCACCACGTCCGGCCTCACCAAGTATCTCCGCCACGTCTTCCCCACGTACACGGGCCGGAAATCGGCTTCCGACACGGAGGATTGTTCGTCGTTGGCGACGGCGCTCACGGTGGCGCCGCAACGGCTCTGCTTGTTGGTGGTGGTGGTGATGTTGCCGAATGAGTTCCATTTCTTGAGCACTGACTTGAGCTTCATTAGTTTTCCTCCACCTTTGGCCATGAGAGAGAGAGAGAGAGAGAGAGAGAGAGAGAGGTGTGAAAATGGTTGTAACGAAGAGTGAGAAATTAAAGCGGGGAGGGAACGTTCCGTTGGAATATAAGGACGAGGTAGGGGAAGGGCAAAATGGTAAATGGGATGTGATTGAGAAAGTGGCAGAAGGAGATGTGCTTTTTGGCGTTTGGACTTTGGTTGGTGTGAAGTGTGAACCGTCCTTTTGTTGAAGTTTTCCTGCCTTCTTTTGTCTACTTCTTCCTTGCTTAGCTTTATTATTATTGTTTTCTTTATTATTCAAAAAATTTTGACAAAAGAGAGGAAGTACATATATATTGATAATAATTTTTATAGTAAAAATATTATATATATATAAAAAATTAGTTATTAAATTATTTATTATATATTTAGTATATAAATATATTATTTAATTTATTTTAATATATATTTTATGCGGTTAAATAATTTTTATGTATACATCGTATGATTATTGTTATAATTATATTTTATTATTGTAAAATATGATTAGTCTTTAAAATATCTAATTAACAAATTAAAGTAGTAAAATAGTAATTTAGATAATAGTATATAATCTAGAATTCAATTTTTTTAGATGTCATATTTTAAAAAGATTGAATAAATTTTTTTGATAATATAGTTGAAATGTCTTTCCTTTTGTATATATCACTAAATATTTATTTAAAAATTCCTTTCTTATATAATTAGAAGTAGTTGACTCTTAATCATATTCATAGTTAAAAAAAAATTAATTTGAGAAGTAATTATTATAACAAACATCTAATATAAAATTCTCAAATTAAAGACCAAAAATTAAATAAAAAATTATTATAAAATCAAATTAAATAATTTAATGGAAACGAATAAATATTATTATCATTATCTAAAAGAATTTTAAATTATAATAACATAATAATATAAGTAGAACTGCTCCTGATTTAAGCTATATTATTATTTTATATCTCACTATAAATAATGTGTTCGTTTGTATGTGTGTCAAGATAACTCCTGTAGAAAAAAAAGAAAATAAACTTAAGAAACAATCTTAATATCTGAACAGAAAATCTGATAGAGATTTTCTACTGAAGCTAATTAAATTACATTATTAGAATGAATCTTTATTCCATAACTTATAGCACCCTAAGTTAAATTTTATTCACTCTTTTAAAAAGCAAATCATTTCAATTGTCATAGGAAAAAAAAAAAAAGAAGAATACGCATAAAAGTAAAATAAATAAACGATTAAAAGACGAAATTGAACACACATAAGCTTGTTCGAAAAAATAACAAGATTCCAATGAGTACGATCCCTAATTAAAATAGAAATTTCTAACAAAAATAACCATGACGAAAAAAACCCGACACGTCCTAACTAATTTCGTCATAGAAACTTTCATCCTTGTATTATATCCTATCCTTCGTCGGGACCCTTCAGTCGTCCATAAATCGGGGTACCAGCAATTCTCTTTCAATATTTTTTTGCGGGGTGAAGATCCGATTTTGCTGTGTGGGGTGAACTAAGATCTGACAGAGTGCTGAAGTGGGAGAATAGGGCACGTACTCCATCTTTGGACTTTCGTAAAAGATCAATTCCTCCTTTGGGTCCTCCTCCTGTCTAGGGCAGCTGGATTCCTCTTCTTCTGTCTCAGAATCTCACTCGAAGTAGACCACCTCGGGTGACCGTTTCTTTGGTGCTAAAGTGTTCGTATCTAGGAAGGTTATGACAGACAGCTTAGTCTTCTCCTACGAAATCTCGACTTAAGTAGATAGTTTGAAGCACAGTAGTAGTGATCATAACTACCCACGTGTGCTTTGAGGGATCATACTTAGAAGTCATACTTAGAAGTCATCCTCGGAGGGCGCTGCGTCGTCTCTATCCACTGTGCCATGCTCCTCTGGAGATGATAGATAGTATGGGAAATAGAAGAGGTGAGAACTTAAAAAATCTCAATAGGAGTGCTATGTGGCACCTCCATATCTATCTCCAGTTCACTTATGTGATTTTAAAAATATGAGATGGTATACATATATAAAAGAAAATAATAACATAATCAACATCGATAAGCAAATAGAGGAATAATAGCTTATGGATACTCAACATAATCACAACTTAAGATGGATGCAACTTTGAGAATAATAACACAATCAAACTTTTTCTTTCTTAACTTGTAGCTTTTGTGGAAAGTATTGAACTCAAACCGGTATAAAAGGTGAGAGTCCCCTTCCCTTATCGAAAATTCTTATCCCAAACGTTTTGCCAATCACCTTTCTTTAGCAAAGAATCATATCGATATCGTGTCTTTGTGGTCATTTTTCCTTACCGAAGGATCATCTCCTCAGTTCAATTTATAAACATGGTTGTTTAGGCATACACAAGAAGAAAATCATGCAAGAAGATAGATACATATAATGATAAAAGGGGCATGTGAAATAATGATACCATATTAATGATAACGATACTATAGTCATATGGCACATGATAGACATGTACTCTCTAATTAAAGAGATAATAATAACATAATGGCATAAGTTAAAGAATCGTGTAGTATCGTATTTTTAATGTACATAATGAAAATATAGCATATTAGATAGTCGAACAAAGTTTATAAAAAGACGTGTACTTTTGACTTAAATGGCTTGTAAGGTAGTAGTAACAATTATAGGAATAACATTCATCACAAAAACACAAAAATATGCATGTACTCTTAATAAAAAAAAAGTCTTAAACAATGGTGAGTTTGCGTATGGGAGAAACTTTGATGATGAACATAATGCATGCGTGTAAGGGAAAGGAAAAAGGGAAATAATGCCATAAAATACATAATCATGATAACAAGATAAGAGCATCATATAGCAGGAATATAGATGGTAAATAATAAAATAGAGCATAACGCATGCCAAGCATAAAAGTAACAAAATATAATTCTCTACTTTTTTTTCTAACGTCTCTTGAAGGACAACCCTTGTGTTTGCACACAAAGTATTTTTTGTAGAAGAAAGGACAAAGATTAGTATTTGAGAGGAGTGATCTCCTACCTATCAGTATACCTCTATTTATATACTTTTGGTGGTAGGTGTGACTGCCTGACTGTGGTATTTTGAATTCAAAAGAAAGGAGATTGTTAGATTCCTATCTATAATTTAAAATTCTAAGCCTATTTCCTAACTGATTTTTTAAAATTTCAAATTGAATTTTCTAGAAAATGTTGGTTGTTACATAACTTGCTAACCAATTTGCTATTAAATTTGCTTCACGAAGAAATTAATCAATTTGAACATCCCAATGTCGAAGGATGAAATATTGAATGTTTGAGATCAGGTCATGTTCTTCATATTTGTTTGTACAACTGAAATTTTAAAGGAGGATGAAGATATCCAAACAATCAATTTCACAAATAAATTTTTTTAGATCACTTTCTCAAACTAAAACAAACTCTCTTCAAATCGCTAACATTCTAAAATGAGATAGATCTTGAGCAACCTAAAATCCATTCGCCATAAGAATTTCTAATAATGGAATCAAAATCAATCAAAACCCAAATCAAAAGCAAGACTATCATCATAATTAACCTAAAAAAATTACCTGAAAAGAGTTTTCAAATTAGCCACTGATTAAGGTGCTTGAAAAAAAAATTTTGACTTGCATATAACCGAAATTTATTTTTTTGTAGTGATTCTAGCATTAATAGTAGCCTTGTAGTCCAACCAAGAATTATCTCGATTAAAAATATATCATGCAACAACATCTTTATATCCACCACAACTCGGCCCCAAGGATTAATCTCTACCGCACTTTTCGAATTTAGGACACAAAATTGTTCGTTCCATCAACATCTAGAATAGACGAATCCAATAGCGTCCAAATAGCTTTAGATTTCTCACAATCCCTAAGACAATGTTCCACTATTTTCTGCTCTAATCGACACCTCAAACAAATATCTAAAGCAGAAAGATAATGTCTAAAGCAAAGCACTTTCGTTGTTAGTGCCTAATGCAAGCCAAGCCGAATAAGAATTTTTTTTTAGAAAAATTAGTCTTCCACAACCATCTTTAATCGTTCAAATTATTCCTCCCAAATCTGCACTTATCTAACCACTTGTACTCCTTTCTAGTGCTATATTGTTTTCATGCTGCTAGCCACTAGCAATAACTAAGATCACTATTGCTAATATAAAAGGATTAATGCTTTGAATAACCTACAGAATATCTTTAGCAATTGGAGTTTCCAAATTATCAAAATCTCACAACCCATTCCTCCAAATTGTCATTCATAAAATAATTCAATTCGGATATATTAACACTTGAAAGAAGCTTATCCAATTTACTAATTAGAATCAAAGCATCATGCCAAATGGATTGTTAAAGACTTCCAATGCACCACATGAAACCATATTTGAGAATATCAAAAGCTCTAATAATACTTTTTCAAATAGGATAGCAATTTCGGAAACAGTGGGAGTTTAAATGAGCGCAACTAGATTTTGAAGATATTTCTTTAAAAGCAATAGAATTCACAGTTTATCCCTATTATTCATACAGTCCCAAACAAGCTTACTAGAAAACAAAGCAAGATTTGTACAATGGCATCACAAAACCGACTTTATGATATCAATAACAAATAGGATTTGGTTGACAAAACTATTCAAATTCTAAAAAATTATTCGAAATTTCTAAACTATCCCTCTTAATCTAACCTACTTTTCTCCCAATCCCTAACCGTTTAATTACCACCACCATCCAAATTCTTCCTCGTCGAACTTGCATTCCCAGCTACAACCACTGCTATCGTTACCGCCACTACCACCATCGTCGTCGTCACCTTCTTCTAGTTACCACAAAGCTTAGCTTGAGAATAATTGAGAAAAGAAATCTATCATAGACTCATTTTAAAAAGCTTTTTTAAGTCACTACAGACCTAAAAAGAATGTGTTTTTTTTTAAATATAAGCGTAAATGATCAAATTGCTGGCATAAATAATGGTAAAAGATATAAATGGCACATAAGTTCTTAAAAGATTTAAAAACTTGATAAAATAACCAGATATTAGATATATAAATTTTAAAAAGAATTTTAAAGATTCAATTTTGATGTAGTTTATTGCAAGCGTGTTTTTAAAAATAGGTAATTTTCATCTTTAAAATTTGACAATTTTAGGCAATAAAGTAATTTTTTTTTGTGAATGGCCAAAAATTTCTTTAAAAAATGAAAAAGAGGTCTAGTGATCAAATTTTTCTCCATTTTTTGCATATGCTTTTTTAGAGTAAAGTATACTTTTTGTCTCTAGTATTTTGAAATTTTTCAAAATTTTTCTGACGTTTAATTTAATTCAATTTTATACTCAAATTAAAAATTAGTTTCAATTTTATCCCTAGTGTTAATGTTTTAGCACTCAACTTTTAGTCAACTTTATTTTTTTAATTTTACCCATATTTCATCATCATCAATACCTCCACCATCATCAAATCACTATCACCACAACCACCATCCCTCCATCCATGCCGTCCTCTAGTACATCTCTCTGAACAGCCTCAACCCACTCACCATCCTCATCGATGCATGGTTCTGTTCCAGAGATCCATCTTGCTTTCCGTGAATCTCTCCAAGTTGGACTACCTGACATGAAGCATTGTGTGTCCTTTCCTTGTCACTAATTTCCTCTGTTAGTGTATCATTATTTGTCGCTGATAGCCTGATTAGCCTCTGATAGTGCTTTACTCAACGTAGTTGCTCTTCTAGCCTCTACCCTCCAATTTTTGCTTGCTTTGTCCCTCTGTGGATGCAAGTATGTGTGTATATTTTTTTTCTTTGTGTATTATAAATCATATATCTCTTGTTTATGTTTTTATTTTCTATTTTTTCGTATGTGGCTATTAAAAAAATATGATGTTGATATTTGTTGAAGCTGTGTAATTCAAATATAGTGCAACTCTTCGTATTTATTGCTTTTGCCTCAAAAACGCTGGGTGCATGGTGGGATTTTGATAGTGATGTGGTTGCTGTATGGCAGTGGTGACTGGTAAAGATGAGATAGGGTGGCGGTGTGTAAGGGATGGTGGGGGAAAATGGTTGTGGAAGGTGCAATGGTGCATGGTGGATCGGAGTGGAGTAGTTTGGTGGCTGATGACACTGATGGTGATCATGGTTGGGGGTGTTGATGGTGATGAGGTTGATAATAGGAAAAAAATTAGAAATTTATAGTTAAGTAAAAATTGAGATGTCAAAGAATTAACATAAGAGAGTAAAATTGAAACTAATTTTAAATGTTGCGAATAAACTTGAAACAAATTAAACGTTAGGGATAATTTTAAAAAATTTAAAAATATTAGGAACTTTTTTTATTAAAATGTGTGTGAAACTACTTTGTATTTTGGAAAAGGCTTGTTTATTTGATTTAGTTTTTTTAGGAAAATTTTGAATAAGTATTTAGATGGTGCATTGAATAAAAAAATAAAATTCAACCAGTAGACCTCTTTTTCATTTTTTTCCTTTTTTGTTAAAAGTTGACTTATCATAAAATCGCCTAATTTAATTTTCACTATAAGAAATTCGCATCGGCGGATTTAGCAGTGGATTTATCAAAAAATTCCACTAATAATGGGTTTACCGTCGGATTTAGCGGTGAAAAAAATCAGACGGTATAAACCTTGCCGGTAATTATTTACTGTCAGATTTTTTTGTCCGCCACTAATTACCATTGGAAAAACTCCGCTGGTAATTTTTTATTATCGGATTTATCCCCTGGTAAATCCGAGGGTAACATGCTATTTATTAATAATTAAATAATAACTACTGGTAGATTTATCCCACATTAAATCCGCCGATAAACTTGAATTTTAATTCTTTTTAAACAATCCGATCCATCCGATCCAATTTTAAATAACAATAATTTCAAATAACAATTTTAAACAAAATCAAACATCTTAAATCACATGGTAGTTACAACATACAATTTAAAACACATAATAATAGACATATAGGCATATAATCAAATGCTTGGCGTGCAAAAGCATCAAACAATAAGAAATAACACAATTAAGTATTCCTTCAACATCAATTCACACAAATTGATCCTATACAACACAAAATCATTATAAACGATAATATTATACAAATGCATTATATTAAGATAACACAAATAAGATATAAACTTATTATACAAATACATTATATTAAGATAACACAAATAAGCTAAATATAAGGAACCAAATTTATGAAACATTTTTCTTGGTAGATGATAAAATATTCAGAGAAATAAAATCCTACTCAGTAATCAAGCTCACAATGACAATGGTGAGAGAAGGAGAGCATCACCTTATCATAAAGGCGTTGGGCACACTCCCTTGACGAAGGAGCATACATTTTATCATTATCTACTGTCATCGTCCATCAAAATATAAACTAACTAAACACAAGGTGCATAAAACCTACAAAAAAGCAAAGAAATTGCTCAATTTAGGAAAAAAAAAAAATCTAAATCGATCTTTTAAGCAATATAAATAAACTGCAACATACTTATTGCTGCTGCATAAAATTTACCAACCATTAATACAAAAGGAGTCATCCTTTCTATCACAATACACCGTTAAATGTACCCATCGAAACCAAAATCCAAAACACACTCGAGACAAATTTCACTCCTTAATGAATACAACCCTAAATAATTTAAACAAGCCCATTCATCAAAATCGCAAAACAAGGCTTGGTCCTATCTATCATAAGAAACTAAAGAAATTAAAAAATTAAATGCATCAAATCCAAACATCAAATTTTTCCTTTGTTCCCACTCACACAATGACTGCATAAAAAAACACCATTGAACAAATGGACAAAACTCATGATAATGCATCAGTAATGGTAAATTACTCATAAATAATACCAGATCCAGTACAATCAAAGAAATCGATGCAACACATAACAACAATAAGATAATAGGGTGTTTTTCAAATAAATTGCTAAAAAAATAATAGGAAGAGGGAGGAGGACAACCTACCTGGAGGGAAGAAGGAGCAGCTCTAGCGACACAAGGAACAACAACGACAGTAGCGATGGCGGCGGCAGTAGAGTGACCAACGTGACGCAGAGAGCACCAACCGAGTCCATCAAGTCTTTGGACGCTATTAGTGGTGGCCGATACTGGCGGAGGAGGCGGCTGCCAGAGATGGTTTGGGGGAGAGAGAGGGGGGGCCAGGTCTAGGTTAGAGAGAGAGTGTAATTCAAAAATGAGGATGAGAGGATTCACAACTCAAATTTAGGACAAGATTACCATAGGATTTACCGGCAGATAAATCCGATGGTAAAGTTATGCGAGTGACCAAAATGCAGCGTTGCAATAATTTGGGTTGTCGGCAGATTTATCCGTTGGTAAATCTTACGGTAATCTTGCCACCAATTTTTTTCCTCCATTATTACTGATGAATTTATCGTCAGAAAATAGAATCCAATGGGAACATTTTTATGCGACAACTTTATTATAAAATCCGCTGATAAATGTACCAGTAAATCTTTCGCTAATATTTGACGCTAAATCTGACAGTATTCAACGCTTTTCTTGTAGTGTTCAACTATGACAATGTCTTATTTTTCTAATCTTCCTAATCATATTAAAATTTGACCTCTAAAATTCTTTTGAAAAATATATATATATATATATATATATATATATATATATATATATGATTATTTGTATCAAATTTTTAAAACTTTTAGAGCTGACTTATAGTTTATATCTTTTAGGTACATAAAATTTTAGATACCATTATGATAGTTTATCTTTTAGAAATAAAAATGGTAAAAAGTTAAAAATATTTTAAAAAGGTTCTAAAACTAACGGAAATGCGTTTGGAAGAATTTAACAACAAAAATATTTTAAGAGTTAATACTTAAATTCGTTCTTAAGAGATCACTTATTTTTTAAATTGGTTCTCAAATAATTTTTTTAGTCATATTAGTCCCTGAAAGATAAAACGTAAGTCAAATTAGTCATCTCGTTAGATTGATGATGATGTGTCACGTTAAGCGTCACGGAGTATGATGACGTGATAGGTTAATATCACGTGTCACAAGATGATTAGTTGACATGTTAGATCAGTGACACGTGGCATGCCACGTGTCATTTGACACGTAATAAATTTATTTATAATCAAAATAATCCCAAAAAGTACTTACATAAGTCATTTTCCATCCCAAAATTTAAAAAATTGATCAAACTAGTCCTTATATAAATTTCTCGTATTTTCTTCGTAATATTAAAGATAAAGTAGATTTTTTGTTCTTGAAGTTTGGTAAAAATTTCAAAAATACCATAAATTTTATTTTGTTTCAATTTTGTTCTAGAAGTTTTGGATTTGCATTAAATTTACCCCTCACAACTAATTTTTAAAAAAAATTATGACCAATTCAAGAATAACTTCATAGGAACAACCTTTAACATAAACAAATCAAACATATTTATCATGCATTATTATTAGATTAGTTCTAAATTTTTTGAAAATTTAGTTGTCAGAGGTATATTTGATGCAAATTAAAAATTTTTTAGGCAAAATTGAAATAAAATACTTATGGGTATTTTTAAAATTTTTGGCAAACTTTAGAGGCAAAAAATATACTTTACCCTAATATTAAATTTTAAATCTTTTTTCATACTACTAATTTTAATATTTTTTTTAGACTTTAATTAATAAACAAAATTCTCTTTACAAAAAAACTAATAAAAATAATTAAATTATTGTAAAATTATTTATCATTTGTATTTTAAAATTTTATATTTCAAATTGTAGTTTTTTGTAGTAAATTTTTTATTTAAATGAGTATATCAATTTATTATTGATTATATATTCAAAAATTGAATATTTTGAGTCTCACTAAATAATATAGTGGTTATTTTAAAATTTAAATCTTTTATATTTTTTAAAATTATAATTTTTATTATTATTTAATTTATATGGTAGAACTCAATAATTGAAAAATCGATTTAGTGGGATCACTCGTTGAATCTTAATATTTTAATATAATTTTTTTAAAATAACTACTATATTTATTTAGTGAGATATAAGAGATTAAAATATTTAAAATAACTACTATATTTATTTAGTGAGATCCAAAAGATTAAAACTTTTAGTATATAATTAATAATAGTATGATAAAATTATTTATATAAAAAATTTTACTACAAAAACTAGAATTTGAAAATAAAAAATCTAAAAATATAAATGAGAAAATAACTTTGTAATAATTTGATTATTTTTATTATTTTATTTGAAGAAAATTTTATTTATTAAGATGTAAAAAATAAGATTAAAATGAGTAGGATTAAGAAATATTAGAAATTTAATATTATAAATAAAAAATAAGAAAATCTATATAAAGACTAATTTGATCAATTTTTAATATTTTAGGGATGAAAATGACTTATGTGTGTACTTTCAAAGGCTAATTTGATTATAAATAAATTTATACCATATTAAATGATACATGGGATAACAGGTGTCACTGACTTGACATGTCAACTAATCATCTTGTGACATGTGGTATTAACCTACTACGTCATCATGTCACGTGCAACTTAACGTAACACATCATCATCTAACTGATAAAAGGACTAATTTGATTTAAGTTTTATCTTTCAAGGATTAATATGACTAAAAAAATTATTTAAAGACCAATTTAAAAAATGAATGATCTTTCAAGAACAAATTTGACTATTAATCCTACTTTATATTCCAAATATTATATATGTATTACAAAAAGACTTAAGATATTGAATTTTTATTCTATTATTTGCAAACATAATTAAAAAAATGTGATATTTTTATTTTTAAAATTTAATGATTTTATACTAAAATTTAATGATTAAATATTTTTTAAGAAACGAAAAAAGAGTCCTAAAGTTTGAATTTTGCTTCAATTTTTTGAAATGCACATTTTTAATAATTATCTCAATATTTCTAAAAAGAATCAAATTAAATGCACAAATCATTCAAATACAAAGATTATTTTTTTATTTATAAAATAATATTTTTTGTTATTTTTATAGATTTTTTAAGTTATTAAAATTATTTTTATCGTTTTAATATTTCAACAATAATTTTGTGTCATTAAAATCTTTTGACAGACTTTTTGGTAGTTTAATAAACAAAAGTAAAACTAAAATTTATGATAGAATAACACTTTTTAATTGATATTGACTTATTGAGGAATAGCAGATGTTAAGCAAATTTATTGGACAAAAGAGTATTATACACAGATATATACGAAGGACAGTCCAAAGTAAATCAGACAGTTAGAGTTGGATATTAAATTCTGACCCAAAGATTTGTTAAAAAGCTTTTATATTATTAATAAAATCTAACCCAAATATTTGTATCTCTAAATTTTTTTAAATTTTTGCACCAAAATTTGATCTGCCCATTTGTATTGTCCCCCAAAAAAAATCTGATTTTACATTTCTCTTCGTCTCTCAACAAATATGACATCCGATTTGCTTAACAACAATTTAAAAAAAAGATAACCACATATTAAAAAGAAACACCAACCATTCCAATAACAACACATAACACATAATTTTTATCGAGGAGTGCTAGGGGCCAGTAGAATTTGTGATGTTTAGTCATTAATTAACCATCATCAATATTTTTAATGGTGTAAGATGATATCTAATGGTATAGAATTAATCATTTTTTTTATGGTTAAGTGCTGACCAGATTTCAACAAAAATACTGGCCCTTAGACTTTCTCATTTTGATCTATATAAAAAAATAAAATTAGGCATATGTGTGAGTGCTACCAAAACACGAAATGCTTCTCCCAAAATGTCGATGTCCAACATGAAACGTGTAGAGAGTCCAAAACTGAAGCTAGAACGAACTGATGACTAATATTATCATTAAAAACTATAAACACTCATTTCCATATTCAATTAAAGACTTTCTCAATTGCTTAGTTATATCCTGTTTCCCACTTCGTTTACCTCTCTTGTGGATAGAATTAAATGATAATATCATGATTTAATTCCCCCTTATCACTTTTTCTTTATTTTTTTCTCTCGTGAAAGCGACAGACATGTGCGCAAGTATGCTATATTTCAAGGTCTCCAACTCATTAGTCTAATCTTATCTTTTCTAATCAACAATACCTGTTGTTAACTTATTATCTATTTTCCTCTGAATGGTTACAAAAAATTGAAGGCTGCGTTGTTTGTTAATTAATTGGTTATATAACTATTGTTGTGGTTGAGAAGAGGTCTTTTTTGCTTCTCAAGAATCGGTAGCTCTACTCTTGTTTTACATTTAGGAAGTATCCTATAATTTAGGATAAATCAATATTTTAAAGAACAATGCTAGGAACCAAAAGGGTATTAGCCAAAAATTAGTCAAAATACTTTTGGTGAATTCAAAATTTATACGAATTAATATATATGGATGTTTTTTCTGTTAAGTATCAGAATGTTTTTTTTTTCATACTAAATGGATGTTCTTTTATATATTTTTCGTATTTTTTTGTATTGCAAATGTGAATGTCTTTATTTCTTTAAAAATTTCATTTTTTTTTTAAATTTTATAGATATTTAATTATTTTTGCTAAAATATAATTGGATGTTTCTTTTGTTAAGTATTATGATGTTTTTTTTTCATATTAAATGAATGTTTTTTTTATAATTCTATAATTGTGTAGTTTGCAGTCTCTTTAATCATCAAAACGGCACCTAATATCGCAAAACGCAGAGAACAACATCTGCAACAAAAAAAACATAAAATAAAAATAAAAAATAAAAAACACTAAAAATAAAATAAAAATAAAAAAGCAAAAGCTGCGATGGGTTGGGCTATAGCTGTTCATGGCGGCGCCCGTGACATCTCCCGTTCACTGCCACATGACCGCCGCCAGCCCTGTGAAGAAGCCCTCCGCCACTGCCTTCAAATTGGCGTCGAAGCTCTTGAATCCAATTCGCCTCCTTTGGACGTGGTTGAGCTCGTGGTACAGTAATAACCGTAACGGTATTTGTCTTCACTTTCATTAAAGATCCTGTGATCTCATGCTTTTACTCTTTTGTATAAGTTCGTGAACGGGAGAATATTCCGCACTTCAATGCTGGTAGGGGTTCTGTGTTGAGGGCGTCGCGGAGAGTATAGAAGTCGCCGGCGCTTCCAGCAGCATTGGCAAGAGAGAGATCTGTGTGATTATTGGAGATGAGTAGGTTAACGTGAGAGAAAAAAGGAAGACTTTTATAGATTTTAATTAGGTTTACCTAATTAATTTTAAATTTTTTAAATTTTAAATTTAAAAAATTTAAAATTAATTATTAATATAAATTAATGTGATTTTGTTTAGTTTTTGGCTGACCTTTTTGGTTCTATATATTTTTCCTATTTTAAATCATTTCACATCCAATATTATCCAATTATCCTATTTTAACTTTTATTATAAAAATATCCTTATACAAATAGACGTATAAACGAACAGATTAATGTTTAAAATTCCTATTGATTTCATGTTAGAGTAAAAGTTAATTCTTAAATATTAATTTTAGAATAATTGTGATAGTGTTGATGTAGTTATACATAAGTTTAGATAGAGTAAAATTTTATGGTATATGTTGTACAAAATTATTGATAAGGCTATAAATAAGACTACAATTTGCTCATGGTTGGGGTAGATTTCTTATAGATAGAGATGAATTTTTCTTATATTGGTCTACAGTTGCTATAGATGTTATCCAATTTAATATTAGAATTTGTAATTAAATTAGTATTTCTCGCTTATTAAATTAGTTTTTAAATTTAATGGTTGAATGAAATAATTTTTTCATGGTTTAAATGATTGTCGTAATTAGAGTAGTTATGTATAGCATATTGAATCTGCAAATATTCACTATAAAAAATGGTGAAGTGAGATTTTTTTGTCAGATTTAGTGTCAGTAATTAGCGGTTTAAAATTTAAAAAATTAATAAATAATTAACTAACAAATTAATTATGAGTCTAAAAAATAAAAAAATTAAATTTTATAATTTTAAGAAGTAAAAATATTTAAATTTAAATTTTAATATTAATTTAAAAAATTTAGTCTAAAATTAGGTTAATGGGCCAAATCGATTGAACTGGACCTAACACATATATGATAAACTCAGCCACTCCTCCCTTTCTTCATTACAAATTATGTTGAAGGAGAAGTGAGAGCTTAGAACCCTAACTCCCAAAACCATTTTTAATTTCAATTCTTCGTAACTTTCAATCTAGAGCTCCGATTTGTTTGTGGTCACGCGTTTGTCTTGGAATCTTCTTCAATTCTATCCGAATAAATTGGTAAAAAACTTTGAATTTTGTGCCCAATTTCTTCTTCCTTTCTATTTTCACATTTTGGGCGAGGGTATTGAGTGATTTTGATTATTTTAATGGTTTAGGTACTGTTAAGTTTAGTTTGATTTTGGGTTAATTTATGATGACAAACATTTATTTGGGTTGAAAGCCCAATATTGTTTAATGTGTACTTTATTGTGGCAGGCCCATTAATTAGTTTTTCAGCTCAAGAACAGCTTGTGCTTCAGCTATGTAAAAGAGCCAATGCTCCTCATAGCACCGTTCAGCAAAAATAAATGGTTATCTATTTGCTAAAAATAAATGAGGACAGCTAGATAAAAGCAAGGACAGGTGTGACTCTGTAAAAGCAAAGAAGGACAGCTGCTACACCCCACTAACCCAAGGACATCAGGAAAGCACCACTTTGGATCGTGGTTGAGCAAAACACAAACAAGCCAAGAGCAGCAGCAGCAAGGGCTATGGAGAAGAAGGAAAAAGGAGAGCATGCCAAGAAAGATAGCCAAGCTAAGGACCACAGAGGTAGTGGAGCATGATGAAGAAAGGACTACAGCCAGCTGGGACAGCTCCAACGAGCAGCTGGTATAAGGAAATGGAAGAGGCAGAAATTCAAGGCAAGCTGAAGATATAAAAGAAGCTTCATTCCATCATTTTAAAGCAAGAAAAAGAGAGCACACATTCAGAGCACCATCTCAAACATTGAGCTGGAATATTTTTCTTCTACTAGAGCTTAATTTTTTATCTTTGTGTTATGGCTGTCTTGTGTCATTGTTTCTTTTGAAAAGGCAAATATTGAGAGGTTGAAAAGTCAAGAGAGAAAAGGCATGAGTGATGCAGAATAGCCACCGATTTCTGATGTATTGAGTTGTTGAACTAGGATTAGTTCCTTTTTGCCAAGTTGGGTGAGCATTTGGTGAGTCTGAATCTGTGTAAATTCCCCTTCCTAGTTGGGTCAGCACTATGGGAAGCTAAGCTTTGGTGTTGAAAGCTTAGAGGATAGATACTAGTTGAATTAGGAAAAAATTCAATAGTATTGGTGTATGTAATCTGTGAAAGATTAGTGAAAATTCCACCATGGTTTGTGGTGGAGACTGGACGTAGGATTCACTGCACAAAGAATTCGAACCAGGATACATGCTGGTCTTCATCTTCTCTTCCCTATTCTTAACTGATTCTGCGTATGAGATAAAAAGAAATAATCTCTTGCAACTCAAGCTACTACTGAAACAGAGTTTGAAACTTTAAGTTTTAACCTAACTTGATTCAACCCCTCTTCTCAAGTTCAACTAGAACCATCAACTGGTATCCAGAGCAAGGTCTCAAGGAGTCAAGCTTCACAGCTTGGAGTAAAAATTCATGGCCAAGAACATGAATCCCAACATCATGGCTTTCACTCTCACTGAAGGACAGTCTAATAATAGACCTCCCTATTTCAATGGCAGCAACTATTCTTACTGGAAAGAAAGAATGAGAATCTTCGTGCAGTCAATCGACTACAACATCTGAAAGATTATCCTCAATGGACCAGACGTTCCCACAAAACAAAATGCTGATGGAGAAGTTGTGGCAAAAGAAGACAACGAGTGAACAGAGGAAGAAAAGAAGAAGGTTGAACTAAATGCCAAGGCAATCAACCTGATGCACTGTGCAATCAGTTTTGAAGAGTTCAGAAAAGTGTCAAGGTGCAAAACGGCTAAAAAAATTTGGGACAAGCTTAGACTCACTCATGAAAGCACTAAGCAAATGAGGGAAACCAGAATTGACATGCTGATGAAGGAGTATGAAATGTTCAGTATGAAGGAGGATAAGAGCATTGATCAAATGTTCGAAAGGTTCTTAATAATCATCAACAATCTGGACGCCATGGGAAGAAACTACTCTGAAGAAACCTTAGTAAGGAAGATCCTGATAAGTCTTACTAAGAAATGGGAAGTAAAAAGCACAGCCATCTCTGAAAGGAATGATTTGATCAAAATCACCTATGATGAGTTAAGAGGCAAGCTGCTGGCTTATGAAACCACTCACATGTCTCAAGACAAAGATGACAAAAAGAAAAGTATAGCACTAACATCAAGAATGACAGCCAAAGAAGAAGAATCTGATGACAGTTTTTCAGATGAAGAAATGGTGCTCTTTGCAAGAAAAATGAGAAAACTACTGAGATACAAAAACAAAGGCAAGGGAAGCTCTTCATCCAAAGACTCCAAGAAAGATCAAGTCAAGTTCACATGCCACCACTGCAAGGAACCTGGTCACTTTAAGTCAGATTGCCCTCAACTCAAGAAAGGCGAAAAATCCAAGAAAGACAAAAAGAAGGTGATGACGGCAACATGGGAGGACTTGGAGAATGAAACCAGCTCAGAGAGTTCAGATCAAGAAGCTCAACTATGTCTAATGGCAGATCATGATGTTGACAATGAGGTAGATCTCTCTGACTTATCCATTGATGAACTGCACTACATTATCAAAGACATTTCTGTGAACTCTAAGAAACTCTTAGATAAATATGCAAAATGTAAGAAAGAAAATGAGGCATTGAGGACAGAAAATGATCTTCTTTTGAAAAAGGTTAAAGCTACTGAAATTGTTAATGAAATTTTTTAAAAGAAGAAAACTGTGCTTTGCGAGCTGAATTAGAGAAATTCAAACTCAAGCATGAAGTTACTGCTTCCAATAATTTGATTTCTGAAAACAAAAAGTTGAATGAACAAATAAAAAATTTGAATGAAGACTTAGCAAAGTTTGTTCAAGGTTCTCAAAATCTGAACAAACTGCTTGCTAGTCAAAGGTTTAGGTCTGAAAAATCTAGACTTGGATTCAAAGAGGAAAATAAGGCTATTTTCAAACAAAATTTTAAAAAATCTGAAGCCTCCTCTTCCAAGCTTTTCAAACCAAAAGGATTCAGCAAACCTCAAAAATCAGTGAGCAAGAATCATTGCTACAAGTGCAATAGAAATGGTCATGATCCTCCTCAATATTTCATCTTTCTTAAGTCTTTTGGTAATGATAGTAAATTATATAAAGTTGTTCATGATTTTAATGCTCTTGGGCAACCAAGAAGATTTCACATCAAAGGATCCAAATGAATTTGGATACCTAAGGTTAGTTGAAGAACATGCAGGTTTGCCTTACATCCAAGATGAAAATGGACATGTAGTATCTTGATAGTGGATGTTCAAGGCATATGACCGGAAATGATACTTTCTTCATTAAACTCAACAAGTATGATGGAGGATTTGTCACTTTTGGAGATAATGGTAAAGGTAAAATAATTGCCATTGGTAAGGTTGGAAAAGATTTTTCTACTTGCATTGATAGTGTATTTTTAGTTGATGGGTTAAAACATAATCTATTGAGCATAAGTCAATTGTGTGACCTTGGATATGCTGTAACCTTTAGGAAATCTGATTGTAGAGTCATAAATGAGAAAACAGGGGCTGTTTTATTTGTTGCAAAAAGAAGTGATAATGTTTATGGTATTACTCTAGATGATCTAAAAGTTCAAAATGTAACTTGTTTCTCTTCAATGGAATCTGAAAAATGGATGTGGCATAAGAAGTTAGGACATGCAAGTATGTTCCAAATCTCTAAGCTTGTAAAGAGAGGCTTAGTTAAAGGTCTTCCTAATATAAAATTTGATAAGGACATCATTTGTGATGCTTGTCAAATGGGTAAACAAATTAAAACCTCTTTCAAACCCAAGGAAGATGTCTCTACTAAGAAACCATTGGAATTGTTGCATCTTGATCTGTTTGGACCAACTAGGACTCAAAGTCTTGGAGGAAAGAGTTATGGCATGGTAATTGTAGATGACTATACTAGATTTGGTTGGGTGTTGTAATGCCCTAACTACCAAAGCTCACGCTTCCGGCTGCGCGACTCTGATAGCTCGGACATTACGACGACTTTTATATCATTTAATACTAAAATATGAGCCTGTTTAAAACTTAAAACCGCGATACCGCTACCAAAAATACTTTCGTCCGATAACATACATCCATAGATACCATACAACTTACAAAACTCATAAAGAGTACATCCATATATATATATATAAATAATATTACAAGCATTATCCAATACAATTCCTATCCCTCTTACAGAATATATCAAGATAAAGGCGAGGGTACAATGAATAATAATCTAAAGCAATACAGAGTATCTCAACAACAACTAAATAAATGCTTCGTGATTTCTGCGCCCATATCCTGAAAGGGGAAAAAATGTAGGGGGGTGAGAACATCATCCTCGAAAGGGTTCTCAGTAGAGGGTTTTTTAGGAATTACTGTAATAGGATACGTGAAGATAAACCGTACTAGTGATTAATAACCGTCTTATGCCTCTTTTCCAAAGACAACGGTTCACAATAAAAGTAAAGTCTGAAAATCTTTTCTGAAAGAGGAACCATTCAATTCTCAAAAACTCAAAAGCCTTTCAAAACGATTTATCTATGCGAAACCAAAATAGCCTTTCATATTTTATTCTATACCAGAAACACAAAACCGAAATCAACCCTCGGCTCATCTCATTCCAACCACGGCCCTAGGCCCAAACAATCCAACCATCAACCAATCACACAGTCCAACAGAGTCCCAGTAGCAAACACAAATAGGAAGATGCAAGCATAAACAAATAGTTATTGCAAGTAGAACAATTAGCAATTAATCACATAGACAAACCAAGTATATTATGCACACCCAAGCAATGTCACATAGATGCATATGATGCATGCCTGCCCCTAGTGGCTGATGATATCATCTGTCGGTTATAAAGCCAACCCGACAAGTCCTGGTAGCTAACCATTGGACTGTCCCTCTGTCGCGCATCCCCAACTCGAGTTATACTCATCATAAACTTGATCATAATCATGATCCATATCCATCACCCTCACTGGTAAATATTTACGGGGGCGAGCTCATCCGGGCCTTTCATAGTGCCCGGCCACACTTACGACATAGGGTCAAAAGAGCTTCGAGTCTCGACCTGGAGCACGTGGTGGCTAGCCACTGCTTCCTCCCAGGGAAACCCTCATCTCCGATAGTGGAAGTGCAAACATTCACAATTATCAATATCTCAGCATATATGCATTCATTCTCAGCCATGGATCAACATCCATCTCAGCCATCCGGCTCACGGTTCAATCCAGAACCAGCCAATATTGATAATCACACACAGCCATTCCGGCTCACGGTTCAATCCAGAACCAGCCAATATTCATAATCATACACAGCCATTCCAGCCCATAATAAAAACAGCACTTCCACCATTCAAAATCATCAAATTCATAAAACCGGCATTTAAGCCATAAATCACTTTTCTCAAGTCATTCCACTTTGAAATCAAATTTCAACTCTTTTCAGCCTTGGCTTTAAAGATCTCATTTCTCAAATCATCTCAGGCTCATAAGCCACTTTTACTCAAGGTAAATTCCCCTTTTAAAAACAATGCCACTCTTGGCACCCTCTTTCCAAAACTTCCATAATCATGGCAAGTTAAAAATCTCTTTGAGATATTCAAAATCACCCATCCAACAATGGGATTTTATAACAAAAGTTTCTCGGCAGAGTCCCAAGTCTTTAGGGGAGAATAACATAACTCATTTCGCCAAATTCATTTAAAATCATTAAAACATTGGCTTTCCGATTGAGTAATAAAATAGGATCTAAGCCAAACCGAGTCATGTAATCATTTACTTCTTTCAAAGCCGTTTCCTTTACTTAGGCAAAACCAGCTTAAACCCCCATGATAAATTCTAAAACGTTTCAACTGTTCAAAATTGTTTTAGTCTTGCAAAAATTCAGAATTCAAAGAGTACTTAAAACCTTTCTCAAAACATTTCAAAATGAAACTTGTCAATAGACATTCAGGTTCTTTCAAAGTCATTGAAACTTCTTTAATTGAAACCCCCAAGTCAAATTCAAAGGCATAAACCCTTTTCACACTCAAATAGCTTTAAAACACAAGTTTCATCTAAATAACTTTCTTCTGAAAGAGATACAATGCCTTTCTTAAGAAGTAAGACTAAATCACAATTTCCTCTTTAATAATTCATTTCAAAAGCATGAATCATTCTTTTCTTGATAATTCAAGTAAAATAGTAGAAGTCTTTAACTCATCATTTTTCCAGACAACATTTAATAAAGACTCGGATTTTATAGAAATTTCAACAGCACCTCCCCTAAAACTTGGACTTTGCCACCTGGTTCGGGTCCCAACTAAGCCGTTTCACAATCCTTTTCAACAACCTAAATTTCAAAATCAGTCCAAGGCAAGTCAAAATCCAACAGTCATCTCAATTCCATATTTCAAGAGAACTGTTTCAACATCAAATCATTATCAGCCGAATAAACTCATTTCTAAAGCTTTAAAGAAAAGGTTCAACAACAATCATTTATCAAAAGCCAGATCATTTAAAGCCAGCCAGGCTAAAATCAAGAGTGTATTCTATTTTACACATTCTCAAGAAAATCCATTCAATTCAAATCAATTTTCAACGGATTCAACTCGATCTCAAAGTTTTTAAAGAATCAATTTCAAAAGCATTTCATTTCACAAGCTACCCAACAGTCGAGTCAAACAAACACCCATAATCATACAAAACAACCAAACAATACATAGGACTTATACAATCACCAAATACACATCCTCACATCAGTATCCATATGTAATAATTCCAATATACAAAATATAGTTTTCGGAAAGCGCTTCTATCTCAAGGCAAAACCATAGCCCAAACGCGTCACAGAGTCCTTTCCGCCTCAACCCGAACTGACGGCAACCAAAACCTCAGCTCCCAGTCACGTTCGCAATAACCATAGCAGCACTAATCGCAACATACAATAATCAGGACTCGACCCCACGTTATCAAAACTCATATTCATTAACCGAACACAACAGAATACTAACGCGAGGCTTTTTCCGAAACATAAATAATTACTGAACTAGCGAAACAAAGCAGCTGCGATTCCGAACTGACCCGGCAACAGCTCCGGTAGCGGCCAGAAGCTCCGGGGAGTCAGCTATAATACCACGCAGCATCAAAACCTTCTCGAAACCCAAAAAGACAAACCATAAATTTAAAATCCTTACCGGCAGAGCGTTCTCCGACGACAGAGGCAACCTCAGCCCCAACTACTCGTAACAGCAACAACAACTCTAACCGTGACATGCCATAACTCGAACTCAGCCCGTAACAAAGGAGAAGTGACTGAGCCAAGCGGCGGCATCCCCGGCGGTGGTTCCGGTAGCCACCGGACTGCTCCTGGCGACCAAAACAATGGCAAGGCTTCCTCCTCCTTCGGCAGCAACAGTGCAGAAGCTTCAGCTAAGCACCGCAGAGCAGCAGATCGGAAGTGACGGAGCCAGCTTCTCCTCCATCGCGTTCTGTTCCTCCCGCACTGCTCTCTCCCTCTTGCCGACGACCGTGACGGAAACAACCCCCAGCAGCGGAGGCAGCAAGGCTGGCTCGACCGCAGCAGAGTGTGACACGCCTCTCTCCTGGCTCTCGCTCCCCCTCTGGAAGCAATTCACGGCGGCGATAGTAGCGCCGTTGGAAGACACGGAAGCAGTGGTGGCGACAAGGCTAGCCGTAAGTTTCTCTTCTTCGTGCGCCTCTCTGTTCTGGGTTCCCTCCTTCGCGACGGCCATGGCGGCGGCAGATCGGTGTCAATGTGGTGGTGCGACGGTGAGGGAGCTTGGCGATGGTGACCCTGGCAGCATGGACTGCTGCGGCGGCGCAGCGCAGCGAGCTTCCCTCCTTCCACTGGTGGCAAAACCCTCACTCTCAGATCTTCCCTTTCCTCTTCCGATGGACCCCCTTCCCCTGCTTCCCTTTCTATTTCTTTCTTTCTTTCATCTTTGCAGCCGCTGCTACTGCTGATTGTTGGGAGACGATTTTGGTGGCTGTAGGGTTAGAGGGAATGGGTAACTGGGTTAGGGTTTTTAGGGTTAGGGGTAATTTCGTAATTTCAAATAAAAATAGGGCCAATATAGTAATTAAAAATAGATTTCAACCCAACAATAATAATGTATAAAAATACTATTTACTCATCAATCTCACACTTTATTTTCAATAAAATGTCCAAATCAAATAATTTGAAATAATATAATTAATTTCTCTATTTTCCAAAATAGCAATATCAATATATTAAAATATTGATTATTTAGTCCATATCATATAAAATCCTTATTATTTCATAACTATCAACTTTATAATTTAAATATAGAAAATAATCTAATAATTATAAAATTGGATAATAATCATAACTTATTTCAAATTCAATAAATCAAAACTTGCTTTAATTTTCTTTAATAGAGGAATTTCTGAAATTAAAGCTACAGAAATACTGAATTTGAAATTAACTAATGATAGCCCTTTTTCAAAGGTTTTGGGTCTTACAGGTGTTCTTTCTTGCTCATAAACATAAGGCTTTTTATGTTTTTGAGAAATTCAGCAAAAAGATTCAAAATGAAAAAGGTTTAAAAATTATTTCAATTAGAAGTGATCATGGTACAGAATTTGAAAATCAATACTTTGAATCTTTTTGTGATGAACAAGGCATATCACATAACTTCTCTTGTCCAAGAACACCTCAACAAAATGGTGATGTAGAAAGAAGAAATAGAAGTTTACAAGAAATGGCTAGAGCTATGTTATGTGAATATGAAATCCCCAAGTTCTTATGGGCTGAAGCTGTGAATACAGCTTGCTATGTTTTAAATAAAACCATCATTATGAAGTTTTTGAAGAAAACCCCATATGAACTTTGGAAAGGGGATCCTCCCAATCTTAGTTACTTTCATGTGTTTGGCTACAAGTGTTTCATTCTGAATGTCAAAGAAAATTTAGGAAAATTTGATCCTAAAACACATGAAGGCATTTTTCTAGGTTATTCCACAAATAGCAAGGCCTATAGAGTTTATAACAAGAATTCCAAAACTGTTGAGGAAACCATGCATATCACATTCTGTGAGTCTAACTCTGTTCCTAGTGTTTGCATTAATAACAGTCCAGGGTTTGAAGCTGATTTGTCCAAGAATGCTGAGCCAGTTCCTCAAAATTTAAATTCTCATGAAGATACACCTGTTAGCAGTGAAAACTCAAATTCTGCAGGAGACAATTTGGAATTATCTCCTGTCGCTACAGAAAACACTGATGCAGAGGCTATTGTTGATCAAGAGGAACCTGAATCCTCAACTCAAACAAGAAGGCCCAGGGAATGGAAGTTTCTGAAAAACTATCCTGAGAAGTTCATAATTGGTGATCCCTCCAAAGGAATATCAACTAGATCATCTTTGAGAAGAGCTGAATCCAACAACTTAGCTCTTATATCAAAGATTGAACCTCAAAACATCCAAGAAGCGCTTGCTGATCCATCTTGGGTGTTAGCTATGGAGGAAGAATTGCAGCAGTTTGAGAAAAATCAGGTCTGGACATTAGTGCCTCACTCAAATGGGAAGAAAGTCACTGGCACTAAATGGATTTTCAGAAACAAGTTGGGTGAAGATGGAACCATGTCCAAAACAAATCCAGATTGGTTGCTCAAGGTTATGATCAAGAAGAAAGGATTGACTTCGATGAATCCTTTGCGCCTATAGCTAGAATGGAAGCCATCAGATTGCTCCTTGCTTATGCAGCTTATTGTGGCTTCAAGCTTTTCCAAATGGACGTAAAGTGTGCTTTTCTCAATGGCATAATAGATAGAGAGGTTTATGTGACTTAACCACCTGGGTTTGAAAACAAATCTTTTCCTAACCATGTTTTCAAACTAGCTAAAGCCTTATATGGTTTGAGACAAGCTCTTAGGGCTTGGTATGAGAGACTTAGCTCATTTTTATTGAAAAAAACTTTCAAAGAGGGGCCACTGACACCACTTTATTTATTAGGAATTATCATGATCATTTTATTCTTGTGTAAGTTTATGTTGATAATATTATTTTTAGTTCGACTAATGAGGATTTGTGTGAAGATTTTGCTAAGCTTATGACCAATGAATTTGATATGAGCATGATGGGAGAGCTCAACTTCTTTCTAGGCTTGCAAATAAAACAAACTGCTGAAGGCATATTCATCCATCAAGAAAAATATGCTAAGGAACTTGTCAAGAAATTTGGGCTGGACTGTGCTAAGCCAATGGGAACCCCATGCATCCTAATATCAAGCTTGATAAGGATGAACATGGTAGAGATGTTGATGAGACACGCTATAGAGGGATGATTGGATCTTTGATGTATCTAACCTCCTCAAGGCCTGATATCATCCAAAGTGTTAGAGTTTGCTCAAGGTTTCAATCAAAGCCTAAGGAGTCCCATCTCTCAGCTGTCAAGAGGATCATCCGATATGTGCTTGGAGCCACTGATTATGGTTTATGGTTTCTTAAGACTGATTCATTTCAATTAGTGGGTTTCTGTGATGCAGATTTTGCTGGGGACAGAATTGATAGAAGAAGCACAAGTGGCATGTGCTGCTTTCTTAGGAAATCACTCATTGTTTGGTCAAGCAAGAAGCAAGCTACAGTGGCACTTTCAACAGCCGAAGCTAAGTATATTGCAGCCTCCTCTTGTTGTTCTCAACTATTATGGCTGAAAACTCAACTAGCTGACTATAAGCTGAATGTTTCTAATATTCCATTGTTTTGTGACAACATGAGTGCCATAAATATTTCCAAAAATCCTGTTTTACACTCAAGAACAAAGTACATTGATGTTCAATTTCATTCTATACGAGAACATGTGCAAAATAGAAATTTAGACATTCAGTTTGTGAATTTTGAAAGTTAGCTGGCTGACATTTTCACCAAACCATTGTTAGAAGAGAGGTTCTCATATTACGGACTGAACTGGGCATTCTTGCTTCATCCTTGTTTTCTTAATGACTCTGATAATGAGATCTTTTGTGTTTTGTCTCATAAATTGCGGTGAGATTTTTCAGCAGATGATGAGTTAACTTCATTAAGTCACTATGAAGCTACTGGATTCACACCTGACCATAATGAATGATGGACCTTATGTGCTGGAGCAGTTCACGACATCTGGGCTTTCTTTATTGAAACCATTTGGCCCATTTTAGCTTTGCTTTCTTAATGTTTTACCAACTGCATTTCACTTTTAATTGGGCCCCTTCAATTTTTTTGTCACATCATTTCTTCAAATGGGTTTTCAATTTTTTGTCTGCTCCACTTTCATTAGGCATCTTTTGATTTTTTTGGTCTCTCTCTCCTGGTATCAACGTACGAAGGTTACAGCTATAACTTTCAATGTTTTCAAAACCATTTTTAAAGTTTTTATTTTTATCTGTTTTCAAGATGCAACCTTTGCACTCCTCCACACTTATATTAACTCCCCACTACATGCATCCATTCACACTACTCTCTCAACTCTTTCATCTTCTCCTTCAACCAGTGCTCTATAAATATGGCACGGAAGAAAAGAACTATCCGCAGAGGCTCCTATAGTGGCACCCATCGTTCTGATCATACACACTCCTCTCCCTCACATTCTCCTACTCACTCTTCCCCTCCATCACCTCCAAATCATTCTCCAGACATGGCTCGCACAAAGACAACTGCTCGCCGACCTGGTGTCGCTCCTCGACCTACTCCTCCTCCTCCAAATACCTCTCAACCAAGTCCATCTAAACCTAGTTCTTCCAGGGGCAAGAGACCTCTTCACGAAGACGAAGAGATTCCACCCACTCAGAATCACCATACCCGCAGTACAGTCATCGATTTCCCTCTTCGTTTTGTTTCCGAACCTAAGCTGTGAAACCCCATTGGTTACAAGTTCTTCTATGCTGATTTTCCCATGAGTCTTTTGATCGTCGTCACTTTCAGTCTCTCATGAACTACTTGTTTTTCTGTAAAGACATCTATAAGCGCACTCTCTGTCTCTCAAATCTTGTCAATCTAGACAAACTCCGTAGGAAAGGTCTGAACTTTACACCTCTGTTTGCATTTCAAGGATAGATTCCCATTCTGTCCATTAAGGAGAAAATTTATCCTGATCTGGTGAAGCAGTTCTATAGCAATTTATCCTACAAAGAAGGGAGAATCACTTCTTTTGTTAAGGGTAACGTGATCATCCTCGACAAATACCACATAAGTAAAGCCCTAGATTATTATGACCGGGGGGTTGATGTGTATACGTCGGGTAAGTGGGACGATACCATGAATGTATCTTACTTTGATGCTCTGAGCACTGTGTGCGTCAATATCCCTCTCTTAGAAGGTACTACTCCTACTTACAAGTCTCTTGGCCCTATCCGTGCCCAGTTGCACAGGATTGTTAATCACATCATTTTCCCTCAGCGGGGCTCTCTTCAACGTGTATCATTCTGTGACACACTGGTTCTGTTTGCTCTTCTTTCTAAAACTCCTATTTCTTTTGCTTACTTGCTTGTAAGACATATGCATGCTTGTGTCAGTACCAAAAATGATTTACCATATGTCATGCTTCTTACAAAAATTTTTCAATATTATAATGTTGATTTTGGGACTGAGATTTCTAGAGACTGTAACTCATACATAAAAGGGGGTGGTGCAGTAAAGAAAACAGCACCCAGACGTCGCCAAACTGATGACAACACTGATGTTCCCTCAGTTGATGAGGATCCTCTGATTCCCCCTTCAACCTCCACCACCATCAAGGTTATGACACGCATTCTGAAGAATGTGCTTGAAGAGTTCATCAATCTGACGGATCTTCTTCCCACACATGGTGCCGAGCGCAAAAGAAACCAAGTTATAGAGGAAAATACTCTCAAGAAGACCAAAGGGAGAATTTGGATTTTGAGAGACTTTGTGGAGGATGTAGAAGTTGGACTCACGACTACAGACAATGAGGGGGATAACGATGGAACTTCTAATGAATCCAACTCTGATGCCTAGCTCTTTTTTATCTCATCTGTGATTATGACTCGGTTTCATTTTGAACTTGTTTATTTTTGGGATGACTGTAAAGACTTTAAATACTTTGCTACTGTTGCACTATGAACTGGCCACTAACAAAATTTTGTGCAGTTTTTTCTTTTCTTTCCCTCATTGATGACAAAAGGGGGAGAAAACAAAAAGGATTGTTAGCATTGGCTTAGGGGTTAAGAACAATGACAATGACACATTATGATGTTTACTTTACTTGATTGTGTCCTGTGTTGTGTTAATTACTTTATTTTTTCTTGTGCTGTGTTAATTGTTTTGAGAGTCACTATTACTGTGATATATTGCTTGGAAAAATTGGACTTGTATGTTTTTAAGCTTTATCCAGGTAAGCCATGATTAAGGGGAGTAATGCTAGCATTGAGGGGGAGCAACTCACAATTCAAATAGGAATCAAAGGGAAGTGCTCTCAACCCATTAAATCTGTGTTAAATTTTTAATTTCCTTCCTTTTCATCATGTTTGTCATCAAGGGGGAGATTGTTAAGTTTAGTTTGATTTTGGGTTAATTTATGATGACAAACATTTATTTGGGTTGAAAGCCCAATATTGTTTAATGTGTGCTTTATTGTGGCAGGCCCATTAATTAGTTTTTCAGCCCAAGACCAGCTTGTGCTTCAGCCATGTAAAAGAGCCAATGCTCCTCATAGCACCATTCAGCAAAAATAAATGGTTATGTATTTTCTAAAAATAAATGAGGACAGCTGGATAAAAGCAAGGACATGTGTGACTCTGTAAAAGTAAAAAAGGATAGCTGCTACACCCCACTAACCCAAGGACATCAGCAGAGTACCACTTTGGATCGTGGTTGAGCAAAACATAAACAAGCCAACAGCAACAACAGCAGAGGCTATGGAGAAGAAGGAAAAAGGAGAGCATGCCAAGGAAGATAGCCAAGCCAAGGACCACAGAAGTAGTGGACGAGCTCCTCATCCAGCAGAGGTAGTGGAGCATAATGAAGAAAGGACTACAGCCAGCTGGGACAGCTCCAACGAGCAGCTGGTACAAGGAAATGGAAGAGGCAGAAATTCAAGGCAAGCTGAAATATAAAAGAAGCTTCATTCTATCATTTCAAAGCAAGAAAAAGAGAGCACACATTTAGAGCATCATCTCAAACATTGAGCTGGAATCTTTTTCTTCTATTAGAGCTTAATTTCTGATCTTTGTGTTATGGCTATCTTGTGTCATTGTCTGTTTTGAAAAGGCAAATATTGAGAGGTTGAAAAGCTGAGAAAGAAAAGGCATGAGTGATGCAGAATAGCCACCAATTTCTGATGTATTGAGTTGTTGAACTAGGATTAGTTCCCCTTTTTCAAGTTGGGTGAGCACTTGGTGAGTCTGAATCTGTGTAGATTCTCCTTCCTAGTTGGGTCAGCACTATGGGAAGCTAAGTTTTGGTGTTGAAAGCTTAAAGGGTAGATACTAGTTGAATTAGGGAAAAATTCAATAGTATTGGTGTATGTAATCTGTGAAAGATTAGTGAAAATTTTACCATGGTTTGTGGTGGAGACTGGACGTAGGATTCACTGCATAAAGAATCCGAACCAGGATACATGCTGGTCTTTATCTTCTCTTCCCTACTCTTAACTGATTCTGCGTATGAGATAAAAAGAAATAATCTCCTGCAACTCGAGCTACTACTGAAACAGAGTTTGAAACTTTAAATTTTAAGCTAACTTGATTCAACCCCCCTTCTCAAGTTCAACTAGAACCATCAGGTACAATCTAACCTTGGATAATTGTTGGATTTTATCCCAATCATCAATGGGTAAAGGTAATGAACCATTAACGCCTTTGAATCTTCTAATTTTATGAGGTTAGGGTTTTAAAATTTTGAATGAGTATGAAATTATATGAAATTAGGTTGAATATATGTAAAGTTGATGTCAAATTGATGAATTGGAGTATTTGGAACAAAATTTTGATGGCTGAAGTTTATTGGAGTTGTTTGGGAGTCTTGGAAGCTTGAAATTTGGTATTTTGAGCTTTGGGAAAAATGGCTAAGGTACGATTTTGGTTTCTTTTAGTTAATATATAATGTTACGTGAAAACTTAGGCTAGTTACCTTAGGATAGGTTTGAATAATGTGAATTAGTTGATTTAATTGATTAGACATGATATGTGCATGTAATGTAAATTGCTGATATGATATGGAGTGATTGAGAGGTATGTGACAATGGTTAGGAGTAACTGGCGGCATTGATTTGGTTGTGATTTGAGTGTAGTTATGCATGGAAATAGTTGAGTTTGGTGTTGAATATATAAATTGTGAAGTTGGTGGCCTTGTGAGTTGAAATTATTGAATGAGGTTGATGTTGAAGATTGAAATTGATTAAGTGAAATAGGATGTGATGTGGATTGTGATAATGATTATTTGGTATGACTTGTATTTGAGATGAAAAGGTGTTAGACGTTGTTGAAATGAGTTAGCAAATGGAAAAGAATTGAAATATCAGATGTTGGAATGATTGAGTATTAATTGAGGATTGTTGATAAGGTGAAGTAGTGTATGGTATTGGTTTGGTATGGTTAATTTGGTTTGGTATTGGGAATTTTGAAAAGTAGAGGAGTTGGCAAAATTTGGTAAAAACCTATTTTTAACCAACTTCGGCGGATCATAATTTGGCCGTCGGAGTTTGGATTTGAGTGAATTTTATTTCAAATCTAAGATGATTGTGAGAGATTTAAAGCGGATAAGAGAAATTAGAGTTTTGTAGAGAAAATTATGAACGTTAGAAGTTAGGTATAAAAGCACTTTGTGAGGTTGTAGAAAACCAGAATTTCTGGTTTGGGTGCCCACGCACCCTATCGTGCGCACGCACAGAACAGGACGTGTGATGAGACTCGTGTATACGCACGAAGGGTGTGCATACACACACCATGAGATTTTTACAAGTTGTGTGTACACACACTATGATGCGTACGCACAGGCTGGAAATTCATTCTGGTGCGTACGTACACACAGCAATGATGCATACGCACAAGCCCTGTTTTTTACACAAAACTCTGTTTTTAACTATTTAACCTTCTCTGCAAGCTTGTAAATTTTCGTAACCCCTGTCCAAGGTCCGATAGTTAGTTTTTAAGCCTTGGAAAGAGTGCAAACACATTGAGGGAGTTAAATTGATATTGAAGGAGATTGAGAAGTGAAGAATTGAATTAATTATGAGTTAATATCGTTGAATGATTTTGATAATGAGAAATTATGAGGATTGATTTATGATTGGGACATGATGAAAATGATTATAATGTTGAGTTTTGATGGGGATAATTATGATAATGAGAATGATTGATTGTAATTATGAGGATAATGTGAATGATTATGAGATTGGGATGTGATGATGAACGTGATTATGATTACGAATGGAGTTGATTGAGTGATAAGAGATTAAGGTTAATGTTTGAGACACCTGGGCAGTATGCAAGGGTTGTGGTTCGTCCCACTTGCTCAGGGTTTATGATTAAGACACCTGGGCAGTAGCAAGGGTTGTGGTTTGTCCCACTTGCTCCAGGTTGAGTTCTTAAACACCTGCCTGGGTAGTATGCAGTAGTAGTGGTTTGTTCCACTTACTTTGGATTAAGCTCAAGGGTTGTGGCTTAGCCCCACTTGCTCCGCAATATGGTGATTCTGTCCAGGGTTCACTATCAGACATGTTGGGTTTGCCTATATAACCGATAGATGATATCATTGGCTATAGGGCAGACATACATCATGTGCATTGTATGAATTGTTTGGACATGTAATATGTGTTTTGGCTTGCCTATTTGATTATTTGTATTTATATTCTATGTGACTTAAACGATGTATCTGTTTCCTTAATTGTATATTACTTGCATGCTTTGTATGTGTTTGAACTTGAGAGATCCCTCAGGAGAGCAAAGGCCAAAGATAAAAAGACTCTAAAAGACCATCTGCCACATGATAGTAGATGAAACATGATTGTTGTTTGGGCTTTAGTGCCAAATGTATAGTAGAGACACCCATACATTGTCAACTGTTTTTTAGATATAGGCCAAGTAATGCAATGGAAAGTCAATTAAATGGTTACGGCCATAAGTCTTATGCAATTTGAGAGTCAATTGATTGGCTTCGGCCATAGGACCTATGTAATTGAATATCTGGAAAGCCATATATAGGATTCATGTCCGGGTAATGTCACGAGCGGATAGGCAACCGACACATGAGCTCATGACCTGCACTGGGCTTGACATGCATCATGTTTGTTTGTGCATATTTCTCTGTGATGTGTTTTGTGTATAAGTGTGGGTGCTTTATATGTAGTTTATGATTGTTTGACTTCTATGTTCTTTATTTGTTAAGTTAAACCTATTTTGTTGCTTGTTTGGTTAATAATAGTAAAATGGACTTAACTTCTACCCAAATTCTACTAAGGACTCTTCAGTTCTTATCCCTCTTTCAAACTCTTTCAGCTATAGGTGCGAAGGCTTATTGTGAAGCTGTGGAAGTATAGAAGAGTTTGTTTGTGAGTTGAGTTGTCGTTAGAATTTATTTTTCCCTCACCTTATTAGTTGAAGCTTTTATTTCAGAGGGATAGACTTGTATATATTGTTCATTGATTAACTATAATGTATTACTAGTAATTATGTGATTATTATTGATTGAAAGTCTTTGTTGAATGGTCATTAATGAATAAAAACAAAAATTCACTAGCTTTTTCCTAAAACTAGAAACATATTAACGTCGTAAAGGTTCAATATTAAATAGATAATAAAAGAAAATAGGTCAATAATACCTTACTTTTAGTACAATCATGACGTGCTCGAAGTTGAGTTGTTATACCATCGCCACCATTCGCTGTCATCAACCGCTTTCCATTACTCCAGCCATCGTCACTATCGAGGAGCGTTTACAGCAAGTATCATAATTAACAGTTAGACAGAATTTATGAGATAGGCAAATCAAAACACTTATGCACACCCAAACACTAGCAACCAAATGCAGTATTGTAAAATCCTATAAATTAATAAATAATTAACTAGTAAATTAATTATGAGTCAAATAAATTAGAAAATTAAATTTTATAATTTGGAGAAGTAAAAATATTTAAAATACGAATTAAAACATTAATTTTAAAGATTTTGTCCCAAAATTTGGCCAACGAGCCAAACCAGTTAAACCAGGTCCATATTGGGCCCAAGGCCCAACATATATAACCTTGATTCAGGCACTCCTTCCCTTCATTTTTGTAATTCACGCTGGAAAGAGAAATTAAGGAAGAAACCCCAAACCCTTATCACCTCAACTCTTATCACTCTTTCCCTTCACTTGTATGTTTTGTTTGAGTATGCAATTTATTGGGCTTTCCTATTTGCTTAACTGTAATTAATTGCTACTTGATCTATTTGCTGTATCTGTTTCTATATTTGTGTTTTTCTTGCTTGTCTTGTATGTGTTTGTTTTTGAGAGAATCCTCATGCTAGTGGAGGAGAAGCTGAGAGTTGTTCCACTTGGTGATTAGGAAGTTTACAGAGAACTAATTAGGAAGAGATAGACTAGAATCCTTAGATATAGTCACCTTATTTCTGGTTTAATGAGAACTCTAGGATTTGATTCGAATGGTTGGGGGTTTTGGAATGCCTCCTGCTTTTTGGGACCTTATGTATTATCTATATGGGCACCTTTACCATACTGAAAACTCCCGGTTCTTATTCCATACATATTCTGTTGTTTTACAAATGCAGGAGGTGAGGCACCTCGCTGAGCATGCTAGACACTCTTTGGGAGAGAAGATCTACTTTGGGAATTTTGTATTTTGTATTTTGTGTATGTATATATGTAGTATTCTCCACTTCTATATAGAATTTGTATTTTGTCTCTCTTAGAGGTTGACTTTGGAGAACCAAGGCCTGTATTTATGTTTTTGGTTTATTTTTTGCTATATATATACTCTAGCCGGCCTTTGCTTCATAGGTCGAGTTTAGAATTTGTTATACAATCTTGTTGGAACTCTTTATCTATGTATATATATTGTCTCTTCTGCTTTCTGTTATCTCGCTTTCTATTTCTTCACATTTCGAGTACAACGATATTTTTGTTTATTTTTGTTTGTCCTTGGATAAAGGCTCCTAGTTAAACTTCCTTTCAAATCTACCTATATATGTATTTTTTTTAGATGTTGTAATACCTCACCACCTCTGCTTTATGAACTTAAGCGTAAAGCTCTATGTCGTAGGGTGTTACAAGTATGATGCATGCCTGTCCTACTGCCCATGAGCCCACGTGTCGGTTATTTTGCTAGAACCTGACACATCACAGGGAGAGTGCCCTGTACACCTCGCAGGGAAAGTAACCTGTACAACTTGCAGGGAGAATACCCTATACATATCTCGTAGGAAGAGTGCCCTGTCACACCTCGCAGGGAGAGTGCCCTATACACCTCGCAGGAAGAGTGCCATGTACACCTCACAAGGAGAGCGCCTTGTACACCTCCTCTTTGGGTTATCAACCACGCAAGCGGGATAAGACCACCGTCCTTGCCAACTCAGTGATCACATTTCAATAACATTCGCAATCAAGTATAAACAAGATCACAATCAAATCCATCATTAACATAATTATAATCATCACTAATCAACCATAATATTCTTCTCATTCACTTTCATATGTCGTTCTTTAATTAATCACTTTAAGGGCTAATAAGCCCAACTTTTAAGCTTCTCAGGTTTCAATTAAAGTACTCCTAAGGTCCTCAACCTTTTTCTCAAATTAAAATGAGTTGAATCATAAACCAATTTCTCAAATTAACAAAATCATAGAACTCATTTTTTTGTTTAACCTTGAATAATCAATCTCATTACTTTGAATTCATCAAAATCCTTAAACCATAACTCTTTAATTTGAATCAATCAAATTAACTCATTTTTTTGTTAATCAAGTTCCCAAAACCAATTTCAATTTCATTCTTAAGTTTAAAAACATTCCCAAAAGACTTGAAAATCATTCTATTTCGCTAAATCGAATTCGAATACTTTAACTTCTCTAAAACGTCACAGAAACAAAATTCTTCAATCAAATTCAATTACTTTGAAATTCACTAAAAACTTCTAAAAACTAACTTCAACTTTTTTTCAAGCTCAAAACCTTTCCTCAGAGACTCAAAAATAATTTCTTTTCATAATCAACCAAACCAAAATAAATTAATTCTTATTATTCAATTTCACTTAAATTTTTATAAAAATTTTGGTAGCATCTTCTTTAAAATTTGGACTTTACTATCCTTCAAGGATTCCATCCAAACCACATTTCTCAACCCTTCTGAATAGTTTCAAAACCAAACCATTTCTCAATATAAACATATAAATAAGATTTTCAATACAAAATCATTTCTCAATATAAATATATAAATCAAATTTTCAATGCAAAACCATTGCTGAATATGAATATATAAATCAAATTTCTAACATAAAACTACTATTCCAATATAAATATACAAATCGGATTTCCAAATCAAGCTTTCATTAACTATAACTACGCCAACTCAATCAATCAAGAATTCAATCAAGTAAACAATCACATTCATCCAAATAACTCAGTCAATCCATAAGACTTACATAATTACCAAAAATATATTTTCGCATCAATATCGATTTATAACAATTCCATAATATAAAATATGCTTTTAAGAAAATCTCCTACCTCAATCGCGACTCAACTATGCGACAACTCCCTTATTCTTATTTTACAGCAGCAGCTTTAATTCCGACCGTTTCTCACAGCAACAACAACCATTAAACATAGCATGCATTCATGGTAGCTCAACCCAAAATTAAAAGGAACAAGGAAATAGAGCAGCGACAGCTCCAGTGACCCTTCCCAGCAAGGATAGAACCAGAAGAAGCTAGGCAGAGCTAGGGTAAGTTGGTCGTGGCTCTCACGGTATTTTCTGGTGATGTCATCTCCTCATGGCTCTGTGGAGGCTCTAGCAGCAACGAGGAACGGCGATGACAGCTTGGCAGTAAGGCACGGTGGCAACGAGCACCATGGTGCAAGCTCTCTGTTTGGCCTCTCCCTCTCTCTCTCTCCTTCTTGCTCGTGCTCGACGGCGAGGATTCAGATAGGTGACGACGACAACGACAGCTCGAGGCGACGGTGATAGCTTCACGCAGCTCTAATGGTGGGACGGGTACAGTGCGGCGACGGCTCTGGGCAGCAACTCCTTCGCGAGCTCTCCTTCTCCTCCTGAGACTCGACGGTGGCGACAGCTTCCCCTTACTTCGCCGGCGCCATCGTCTCCCTCTCCACTCTTCCTTTTCATTCCTGATTCCTCCCTCTCAGCGTGTGTGTGTAACGGATTAGGATTAGAGGGAGTGAGGTGAGGGTGGTGGCTGAGTGAAGAGTTAATAAGGTTAGGGCTAGTGTCAAATTAGGGTTTTTAGAAGGAAAAAGGGTAATTTGGTAACTTTTAATAAAAATAGGGATAGTGTAGTAATTGAAAATCAATTTTAATCCAACAATAATTATCTATAAAAATACTATTTATTCATCAACTTACAAATCACTTTTAAATAAATACTCTAATTCAAGAATTAGAGATAATCAAATGAATTTTTCTTTATACATAAAATAAGGTTCAAAAGCTTAACATTCAAATTAAAGCAGATAAAATTCTCGTTATTTTTCAATTACTACAGCTTTAAATTATAAATAAGAAAGTGCCCGATTTATATATAAAAATATCTGAAAATATAATCTTAAATAAATATAATAAACCATAAATAACTTATTATTTAATTTCCAAAATTCCAGGGTCTTACAAGATTTATACCGTCAGATTTATTCTGCCACTAAATCCGACGGTATCCGGTGACTTTCTTTTACTGGTTGTTGTATGATGTAGCCGACTCATTGTATCAAGATCATTAGGTATAATATGTTTCTTCATGACCGCATGATTACATACTTAAAGGTTATCAGACTGTACCACCTAGCTAGTTCAACGACCATTGGTTTAAACTTGATGAGCCTCTGATTAGTGCATTCATTAAGCGGTGCAATATTACCCTATAGGATATAGCCTAGCAACTCGGGCTTCTGATTGATCGTAAATATGTTAGTGGATGCCTCACAGATTTTGAGCAACACATTCCTGGTAAGAGACCAGCATGGAATTGGTTCTACAAACTTTTCGGTAAACTTCCTCCTGCAGAGTACATCAACAAGTTTACTATCACCTACAACACATGGTTTTAAGAGAGGTTTATGGTACTCCCTTCCAATGCAAGTGAGGATATTGTTAAGGTGTATGCTTGAGCATGTATCATGATGTTGTTTTCTCCGTTATTTGGGGATAAGTCTGGGGCACGAGCACACATTAGATGGTTGCCTTATGTAGCCAAGCCTAAGGAGTTGGGGAGACACAATTGGGTTCTGCTACATTTTTATGGTCGTAAAACTACACCAATCGTGAATATTTTGACGATTCTTCACTCTAAGGCTGCATGGTTTATGAAACATCGATGTGGCTTCTGCCTTCTGGCATATAGGTAATCATTTCAGCAGTTGTTATATTTAATTGATGTGCCATAGTCACCTGCATACCCAAGATTCACCTTGGCAACTTGTTGTATGACTCCTCTCAATCTTTATAAATTTATGCCACTGCTTTTTGTTTTGTCAACCAAACCTTTCTATAACTTGGTTTGAAACCATAACTACCCTCTATTGTATTTTGTAGCACCTTTATCGAGACAGTTGTATCTACCTTGACTATCAAAAAGATGAATGAACATATCACATGGTGATCAGGCTACCTATGATTGCTCAACACATTAGTTTTCAAACATGTGGGATGTCCATTATACCTTCTAACCTCTTAAGTATCCTTTCTTTGTTAATGGGCAATTTGAATCAACCAATCGCAACTTTTTTCAAACTCTTTATACTTTTCATGGTACTTGATGTGATCTAATTCTAAAACACGATACTTAAACCCACGACGAGTACTATAATTCTTGACATTTAGTATATCTTCCTCTTGCTAGAGAATAATTAACAAGTTGAAACTCATTTGGATTTGACACATCTTGCAAATTCACACATCCTAAACCATACTTCATGTCAAAAAATTCTTGTTGCGCTATTGCCTCCAAGTTCAAGGTTGAAAACCTAGATGTGTATTGTTGTGTTCCGAAATTTGACAAACTCTCTCGGCTGGAATCTCACTTGTGTCATCATCACTATCATCACTTATCATGAGAAGCTCCTCCTGTTCGTCATGATCCTGCAAAGCATCTTCTCTCAGATCTACTTCTACATCATCTATAGTAAGGGAATGATATTAGGAGTATCTGCCATCTCAATCACAAGCTCACCAAACGTATACTTATCTCCGATATCACAACCACCATCATTACGTGGTTTAAATCAATGGTAAAAGATGGGAATGCCATTAATACTGTGATAAGAGAACTTTTGTGTGGTCTAGAAATTTGCGGATAGATCCTCGTTGCAAGTATAGTTTCTAAACCTTTAAAAGTCCTTTCATACAAACGTTTTAGTTGTCACAAGTAACAAATCCCTTTTAAAATTGATAACCGAGTATTTAAACCTCGGGTCGTCTTCTCAAGGAACTGCAGGGAAGTATGTTCTTATTATTGGTTATGGAGATTGTAAAATTGGAGTTTCAAGAATGAGGAACGAGTAATTTAATGACAAGTAAATTAAATGGCAATTGAAAATAGATAAATACTGTAAAGCAACTCTTGGTAAGGTATGAGAAATTATAGGTCCTATCCTAGCTATCCTTATCAATGATGATGATGGTTGAATCCTAATTCCACTTTGTTAACCTTTACTAAGATAAAGAAAGGTCAAGGGATTAATTGGTTTGATCTTCGAATCCTATTTATTTCCTAAGAAAAGATTGGGATTATGGAAGTTCAATGCAATTAACAAAGATAACAATTATCAATTATGCTGTTGAATTGGATAACTCCTGAGTTACTGATTTCTAAACCAAGACCAAAAGGAGAAAAATAAATCTACTTGGAATAAAAATGTCTTCAGAGTAAAAATAACAATAGCATGAATAAGAGTAATCAATATTAAACTGAAATACCTCAAATAGCATTAATAAAAGAGTAATCTGCAACATGAAAGGGTTCATAAAGTAGCTTGCAAAAGTAAATAAAAGGAATATTGAACCTGATCAAAAGAGATAATCCTGAAAGTGAATAAAAATCCTAAATCTAAATCCTAATCCTAAAGAGAGAGAGAATCTCTCTCTAAACTAAATCTAATTCATGGAAAGTAAAAATTGGCGAGCTCTCCTGAATGGATGCATTCCCTCACTTCATAACCTCTGGTCTATGCCTTCTGGACTTGGATTTGGGCCAAAAAGGGCTTTAGAAATCGCTGGGAGCGTTTTCTGTAATTTCTGGCGTGTGGCCTCTGTCACACGTCTGCGTGGATCACGCGGTCGCGTCGTTCGGAGCTTTTCCTTGCCACGCGGTCGCGTCAGTCATGCGACCGTGTCATATTCGTTCTGCTTAAGGCGCACGGTCGCGTTAGTCATGCGGCCGCGTCGCTGTTGATTCGCGCTTGGCACGTGATCGCGTCGTCCATGCGATCGCGTGGATGCCAGTTTCTTCAAGGACTCCATTTTGTGCTTTCCTTCCATTTTTGTATGTTTCCTTTCCATCCTTTGGGTCATTCCTGCCTTAGAAGATCTGAAACTACTCAACACACTAATCACGGCATCGAATGGAAATAAAGGTAATTAAAATAACTAATTTTAAAGCATAGGAAACATGTTTTTCACATACATCACATAATAAGGAAGGAGAAGTAAAACCATGCAATTAATATGAATAAGTGGGTGAAGGGTTGAATAAATCACTCAAATTAAGCACAAAATATATCATAAAATATGGGTTTATCAACCTCCCCACACTTAAACAATAGCATGTCCTCATGCTAAATCCAAGGTAATAAGTAAGGTTAAAGTGATGGAATGTCATGCAATGCAATCTAATCTAAGTGCATCTACCTAAATGAATGATACATCATGCAATTCTAATTTATTCACTCATATATAAAGCTTACATGTAGTTAAATTAATTCACATTCTCAAGGAGTCATATATGTATATATAGCCAAGCCTTAGATAATCACTAAGCACTTTTTACAATTGAGATGGGAGAAAAAGCATTTTATGAACTTGCAAGACAATTAGATAATTCAAATAGAGATAAATGTTAATGAGCTATTGAACCCTCACTGGATTTGTGTTTACTCTCTAGTCACTCAGTGTTTATTGGGTTAATCACTCTATTCCTCTTTTTATTCTTCCTTTCTATAACTTTATTCTTCATCTAACCAATCAACAATAATAGAATACAGTCATACCAAAAAACATGAGGTCTTTAATTAAGGTTGTAATGGGGCCAAGGTAAAGGTAAGGATATATGTATAAGGATAAGTGAGCTAATAAGTGAATCCTTAATTAGACTAAGATCTCACCTAACATACATACTTAGTAAAACAAAAATTCTTTACCTATTTTTCCATATTTTTCCCACTTTTGGATGTTACATGCTCATGTTTCAACTTTTGTTCTTATTCCATGTGCATTGCTTTTATTTTTGCATTTGGGGAATTCTTTTGTATCCCCTTTATTAAATACTGAAATTTTTATGTGTGTGTTTTTTTTAATGCACATGGTAATTTAATCACTTTGATTTCTCATGAGCATGCTTCCCAAAAATTTCTTAGTTTGAGTTATTTTATTCTTTTCAACTCTTCTACCTTTTGTTTTTATCATCCATGTTCCCAATAGGTTTCCCACATTTAAACTATTCATAATTTTCTATCTTAAGCTAACCAAGGATTCAACTTGGAATTTTATTTTGTTTTTCTACTTAAGGCTAGTAGTGTGGCTAATAGAATAAAAGGGGATTTAAAGGCTCAAGGGGCTAACAAGGGTGATGTGAAAGGTAGATTATTTTTGGGATAAGTGAGCTAAAATCAAATAATGGCCTCAATCACTCTTTTGGTATGTATCTATATTCTATATTCTGTATTCTATAATTGGACATATAGATTAAAGCAAAGTAAAGAACATCAGAATATAAAAGAAGGGCGGAACACACAGGAATAAAAATTATGGTTTAAATGTAACCATACAATTAAACTCAAAACTCACAGGCTATGTGTTCTCTAGCTCAAAAATCATTTATCACTTATGTATGTCATGCAGGTTTAGTTAAAAATTCTCAATATTCTCAATGTAAAACTTATATTAAATGGCTTTAAAGTTCTAGTGTTTCTCCTTGATGAAGTGTTGTTAACTAACATGTAATGCTATATATACAAGGTGTGAGTCGTTTTGATTTTGTTAAAGTCTCTAGTTTACTTCCTTTTTCTTTTCAATCTATTAGGAGTTATCTTATGCTAAAAAGGGTAAATTATACTAATCAATCCACAATTTCTATAACTAATAAGTTAGAATTGCAACTAAGTGGCTAAAATATGAACTAAAAATGTAAAATGCAGAAATAGAGTAAAAATACATGAACAGTAGCAATGTATAAATACTCAGAAAATAAAAATAAAAATAAAGAGAAAAATACAAAAAAATATCCAAAATAAAAGAAAAAGAGTCTGTAGTGGTTCACCAAGATAATACGCCAGAGATGGCGACCTCCCCACACTTAAAATGTAGCATCGTCCCCGATGCTCACTCAAGCCGGGTGTGAAGGGGTGTCATCACTGGAAGGGATGGTAGCTGGTGTCTCTGTGGTGGCTGGCTGGGGGTCTGGCTGCTGGAGAGGAGGGGATGTCTAAATGGGGATCTCAGGATCTACAGCCTGGATCTGATGTGGGACCTCTGCCTGTGGTGCAGCCTGCTCTGCCTCTCCCTGGGGATGGGTATCTGCCTCGGGTGCATCCGCCTCCTCCTCAGATGCCTTGGATGGTGTGTCAGGCTCGGAGGGGATGTCGCCGGATCGTATCATCAGCTTCAGGTGCTCATAGCGTCGCTTGTTGCGACGCTCCATCTGGTCAAGTCGTCGAAACAAGCGGTGCACCAGATGATAGACAGGCTCTGTGGCAGGTGGAGGTGCAGTGGTGGTGGCAGGGGTAGGTGGTGCAGCAGTGGAGGAAGAGGGACCGGCAGATGGTGTAGTCGTATCATCAGCAGTGGCAGTCAGGAATGGAGGTCTGTAGCCCAAGGCCAGGAAGTTCCTACTGTGCGGGATAAACTTTTTGCACTCTGCAGCAGGTGGCCTCTCATCAGCATCCTCCCATGGCACGTCAGCTCGACGGCCCAGTTGTGTAACCAAATAGAGAAAGGGAAGAGTGCCTCGGACGTGGACCCTGGCCATATAGTGCCGGATAAAGCGTGGCAGGTACAGGTCCTTGCCCTCCATCACACACCAAAGGAGGGTGATCATAGTGGCTGGTATCTCAGTCTCGTGAGTACTCGGCATGATGTAGTTGCTGAATATCTGATGCCAAAGCCGAGCCTCATCATTCAGGTAGATCCGCTTGATCCCCTTGGGCATGGTGGTGTTCTGACCCATGATCCAAGAAACTGTCGGGTCAAGGGCGATCCTCGCCTTTACTGCGTCCCAGTCAAATTGCATATAGCGTATATCCTCCTCAGATTTCTGATAGCCATCTGTCTGATCAGTCTTAGGCAGAAGTTTCAGAACCTCTTTTATTGCCTCCTCAGTAACCAGAATCTGCTTCCCTCTGAGGTTCACTGCATCTAGGGAAGTTTTGAAGTAGTTGCAGTAGAATTCCCTAACCCAAGATGCATTAACCTCAGTCAGAGGTCTCTCCAGAAAGAACCAGCCTCTTTGTTTGATCTGATCAGAGGTGTACTGCTGGAGTTCTTCTAGGATCTTCAAAGTCCGCTCCAGGTATAGGTTCCTGGAGTTTGCAAACACTGCATACTTCAGCTCACAGTATCAGTTTGCAAACTTTATTGAGTCATTAGCGGGAAGTAGCTGGTCGACCTTCTCCTGCGGGATAAAGGCTTTCTCCCGCAAGGAGGCATCATGCATGAGGTCGATGATAGACATGGAGGCTTCTCCTCTTTTCCTTTTGCCGGAAGTGGCCTTGCCTTTTTCCCTTCTCTGGGAATCTGACATCCTGAAAAATAGAAAACCAGGATATAATAAAAATAGGAAAGCAAATAGGCAAATAATCAAAGAAAATATAAAGTGGAAAAGGAGCAATAGGATAATGAATATGAGTTAAGTAAAATGTGCATTTAGGATTGTATAGGAGTGAAAAGTCTGAAAAGAAGAAATCACAATCCAAAATGTAATTGAATGCAAGTTAAATAGAAAAATTAACATCATGCCTTGGTTAGAATATTAAAAGAAAGTGAAAGAAAAGCAAAAAAAAAGAAGTTTTGAAAAGGTTAGGTTGGTTAGAGTTAAAACTAGTGAGTTAATGAAAAATGGGTTAAAGTAAGAGGCATAATGAAAACAGTCCAAGTAAAAAGGAATCACAGGTAGAAGCTATAGGAAACAGTTTGATGTTGATTCAAATAGAGATAAAGAAAGCAAAAATAGGAATCAAACATCAAAATTGCAGTTTATGAACCAGGAGATCAAAGAAAATAAGAATGCGTGCCTAAGCATTCATGAATTGGTTTGGTGAAATTATAGGAAAGCACAGTTGAAAATGCCAAAACCAAGACATGAACAGAAATATTTTACAGAAATTTGGGCAGCATTCCGGCTAAAATAGGACTTTCCCGGAAAATAAACAGCAATCAAGCAGTTCATATGAATCCAAATTAAAGCTTACAATTACATATACGGAATATAAACATGAAAGTTCAATGTAAAGAGCAGCAAATGCAGGAAAGTACAACATATGAACATGAACACAGCAACAGCAGAATTGCAGATTTGATAAAACAGAAACAAGAACAGTGCAAATAAACAGACCTAAATCCACTAACCACATCCTAGGCTACCTAACAACCTAAAATCCACTACAACATGCATATCTAACTATCCTAACATGAACATAAACGGAAAAATAAGAATAAACTACGAACGGAGAAAAGGGATTGTGTGTTGCGAAACCTGGTAGGCGTAAGAAAGGGGTTGGGGTTGGGGGGTGGCGGAAGTGGCGTTCGGCGCGGCGGCTGGCGGTGGTGCTGCGGTGGGGTTGCGGTTCAGAGGCAGGGAGGGGAGAAGAGGGGGTGGTTAATGGGGTAAGAGGGGAAGGGAGGGGGAAGGGGGTTGGTGGTGCTGGTGGGTCACGGTGGGTACGGACGGCGGCGGTGGGTGGTGGGGAGTCGCGAAGGAGGAGGGAGAAAGAAGAAAGAGGAAGAAAGAAGGGGGAAGGAGGGAGGGTGGTAGGTGGCGGTGGCGTCTGGGTGGTCGGCGGCGTCTGGGTGGTGGCGCGGTGGTGGCTGGTTGGTGGTGGTTGAGGGTTGGGGGCGAAGAGAGGGAGAAGAAGAGTTGGGGGGTGTCGCGACTGATGGGGTTTCGTGTGACTGGGGGGTTATATTTTTGAATCCACGCGGCCGCGTGGGGCACGCGGTCGCGTGGCTGGAGCGAAAAAGGTGGTTGACGCGATCGCGTGGGTGACGTGATCGCGCGGAGGGCAGAAAGAGTAAATGACGTGATCGCGTGGGGAGCGCGATCGCATGGAGGGGGTAAAAGAAGGGATGACGCGATCGCATGGGGCATGCGATCGCGTCGCTGGAAATTGTGCTAAAGCACGAATTCAGCGTCGTTCCAGCGCAACTCTCTGTCTCCTTTTTGGGATTTGTGCAATCCACGCGACGCGATCGCGTCGCTCACGCGGTCGCGTGGGATTGGTTGTGTGCATGTGACACGATCGCATGGGGCATGCGATCGCATGGGCCATTTTGTGCTAGACGCACAATGCCGCATGATTTCAGCCCAACTCTCTGGACGTTGGATCCTTACGCCGATTTTCAGGTCACGCGGCCGCGTGGATGACGCGGTCGCGTGGGAAGTGTAGTTCGCCATTTGACGCGATCGCATGGATGATGCGGTCGCGTCGCGCACCCCTTTTTTTATATATGCAGAATGCAATATGCAGAATTCAGTGCTTAATCTGAATGCTATGCATGATTCCAAGTTTAATAAAATAAAATAAAATTCAAAAACAAACAAAACTAAATAAAATTAAAATTGCAAAAGAAACGATCATACCATGGTGGGTTGTCTCCCACCTAGCACTTTTAGTTAAAGTCTTTAAGTTGGACATTTGAAGAGCTTCCTGTTATGGTGGCTTGTGTTTAAATTCATCCAGAAATCTCCACTAGTGCTTGGAATGCCAATAGCCTCCGGGGTCCCAAACTAGGCATGTAAAGCTTCTGAGCAGCTTCAAACAGATTGTCAGGCTCCCGGGGTGACGAATGTCAGAATAGAATCCATGATTTCAAGCCTTGTTCTTAAATCCGCCTCCGTCTTGATCTATATTTTTCCATTCGGGCGGTTTAGAAAGTAGATTCTCGCCATAGTGACCAAACGTTTTCCGAGATCCATTCAATTGGGCTTGAATCCAATTCGTGCACTTCAAGTTGAAGCGTGGAACCTTATTGAACCTTGTACACCAGCTCTGAACACGAGCCATTTCCCTCTTACTCTTAAAGCCGCAGAGAGCTCTAAGCTGGCCATCTGTTTCAAGTAAACCATATTCAAGTGAATAAGTAAAGTTAAAGGTTAAGGATTGTACCCACTTGAAGCTTGTATTAGGCGGTAATGGCCTTGGGGTAGGTGTTTCTGGTGGTTCTGTAAGTTCTTCTCCCTTGTGCTCTTCTGTGAATTCCTCCACTTCCTTGTAAGGTTCTTCAAATGCATTTGAGTCCTGGTCAAAGTCTTCTATATCTTCCTCATCACTTGAGTCATAGATTGGAGGTTGAGAGAAATCTACCTCCGCGTCATCTTCGTATTCACTTGGGGAAGATTCTTCGATCTCAGAGAATTCACTTGCGGATGCAAGTTCATTACTAAGAGAGCTTGACTTGCGACTATCATCATCAAGGGAATTTGTGTCCTGGGTTATTCCGTCTAGTTCTTCATAAATGACTTGCCTTGGGGATTGTGCAATATCCTCCTTAGCATCAACTGTAACGTCCTTGACGGAGTTCTCCTCAGCTCTGGATTCCCATGGAGGTTCAGCATCTCCTAGATCTTCAACCAACTCTTCTTCTTGTACAATGACAGCTTCTTCCACTTGTTCTAGTATGAAGTCATGCTCTGTCTTGTCCACTGGAGTTTCTAATGTCTCCTTCATGCTACGCTCTTCATTAAATTGTCCACATGGGACTGTGGTTGGTCCTTGAATGTTCGCGCGTCTAGAAGCTAATTGCATCACTGCTTGCTCCAGTTGTCGAATGGTTGTTTGAAGTTTATTTACTGTTGCCTTGAGGCGAACCTTTGATTCTCGGGGTGATGGATTTGGATATGAAACATAGGGAAGTGGTGGTGCTTGAGAGTGATTGGATTGGAACTGGGGTAGGAAAGGATCATATGGTGGCGGATGGTGAAGAGAAGCTTGTGAGTGTGGTGGTTCGAGGTTATGTTGAGAGGATGGTCTATAGGCACGGGGTGGGACTTGTTGGTAGTTACAAGGTTGTCCACCATATCTATCAGCTGGGTATGCATTGTAGAATGGTCGTTGTCCATGATATCTTGGAGGGTGTTGTTGCCTGAAGGGTTGATTAGATCCTCTTGGCTCCATCCATCCTTGATTGGTTTGACCTTGATGCATATTCCTGCTGTAACTTCTATTTCCTTCAACAAAGTTAGACCCAAACTCAAAGCGAGAGGGGTGAGAATTCATAGTAGCAAATAAAATTAAAAAGGAAAAATAAAAATAAATAAACAAGCAAAAGAAAAATATTTACAATAACCAATAATAAGGCACACGTTAGCAGTTCCCCGGCATCGGCGCCATTTTGATGAGAGAACTTTTGCGTGGTCTAGAAATTTGTGGATAGATCCTCGTTGCAAGTAAAAGTCCTTTCATACAAATGTTTTGGTTGTCACAAGTAGCAAACCCCTTTTAAAATTGATAACCGGGTATTTAAACCTCGGGCGTCTTCTCAAGGAACTGCAGGGAAGTATGTTCTTATTATTGGTTATTGAGATTGTAAAATTGGGGTTTCAAGAATGAGGAACGAGTAATTTAATGACAAGTAAATTAAATGGCAATTGAAAATAGATAAATACTGTAAAGCAACTCTTGGTAAGGTATGAGAAATTAGAGGTCCTATCCTAGCTATCCTTATCAATGATGATGATGGTTGAATCCTAATTCCACTTTGTTAACCTTTACTAAGATAAAGGAAGGTCAAGGGATTAATTGGTTTGATCTTCGAATCCTATTTATTTCCTAAGAAAAGATTGGGATTATGGAAGTTCAATGCAATTAACAAAGATAACAATTATCAATTATGCTGTTGAATTGGATAACTCCTGAGTTATTGATTTCTTAACCAAGACCAAAAGGAGAAAAATAAATCTACTTGGAATAAAAATGTCTTCAGAGTAAAAATAACAATAGCATGAATAAGAGTAATCAATATTAAACTGAAATACCTCAAATAGCATTAATAAAAGAGTAATCTGCAACATGAAAGGGTTCATAAAGTAGCTTGCAAAAGTAAATAAAAAGAATATTGAACCTGATCAAAAGAGATAATCCTGAAAGTGAATAAAAATCCTAAATCTAAATCCTAATCCTAAAGAGAGAGAGAATCTCTCTCTAAACTAAATCTAATTCATGGAAAGTAAAAATTGGCGAGCTCTCCTGAATGGATGCATTCCCTCACTTCATAACCTTTGGTCTATGCCTTCTGGACTTGGATTTGGGCCAAAAAGGGCTTCAGAAATCGCTGGAGCGTTTTCTGCAATTTCTGGTGCGTGGCCTCTGTCACGCGTCCGCGTGGGTCACGCGGTCACGTCGTTCGGAGCTTTTCCTTGCCACGCGGTCGCGTCAGTCATGCGACCGCGTCATATTCGTTCTGCTTAAGGCGCGCGGTCGCGTTAGTCATGCGGCCGCGTCGCTGTTGATTCGCGCTTGGCACGCGATCGCGTCGTCCATGCGATCACGTGGATGCCAGTTTCTTCAAGGACTCCGTTTTGTGCTTTTCTTCCATTTTTGTATGTTTTCTTTCCATCCTTTGGTCATTCCTGCCTTAGAAGATCTGAAACTACTCAACACACTAATCACGGCATCGAATGGAAATAAAGGTAATTAAAATAACTAATTTTAAAGCATAGGAAACATGTTTTTCACATACATCACATAATAAGGAAGGAGAAGTAAAACCATGCAATTAATATGAATAAGTGGGTGAAGGGTTGAATAAATCACTCAAATTAAGCACAAAATATATCATAAAATATGGGTTTATCATACTGCATCCGGTGTAATTAGAGACCTTGAAATGGAAGCTCCACCTCAAACGATAGATTGAAGATTTGGAGTTGATCCTCCAGAACTTCTAACCACATTTCCAAATTTCGTATACAACTCGAGCAATCTCACCTCAAAAATTTTTGTCACAATGAAACAACACTTACAAGTCATCATCTTTTTTTATCACAAAAGAATTACTTCACAAAATCTTTGTAAATAGTAATAGAAATCTTGTAAAACAACTATTTTACTCGCTTTATTCCACAAATTCCAAATTTCTATAATATAACATTTTATAATTCTGCAATATCGATGGACAGAGAAGACATTAAGCAGATCTTTACTACAAAATTTTTTTTTTTAATTTTTTTTATAATGAACTAGTATTAAGTAATTCTCATCAGACATTTAAAAATCACACAAATGTCACACATAATATGGTTTCATTTATTTATAGACATCGTCATTCTATTAAATTGTTTTGGTTTAATTCGATTTAAGCCTGTATTTTCACTTTTACTAAATCGGTTTAAGTTAAAACTGTTTTATTTAGAATTTTTTTTATGCAAATCAGATTTTACTAAACCGATTTAACTATATCCTACTAAATTGTTTTGATCAAGACCGATTTATATAGAGGATAAATCGATTTGGCTTACAACGATTTACTATGTTTATGTACTAAATTGGTTTTTAAATTAATTTGTATAATATTTTTGTGTCGAAAATCTAAACAAGACAATTCAGTAATATTAAATGTGAGATGCTTTAAACAAGTGATTTACCCAAAATTAGCATAATTTACTTTAAACAAGTGACATTATTATTGTTTGCTTATTTGTTTACCTTGTGCCTTGTGGTAAGGGCTACGCGGCAACAAAATCTCTGCGAAGACCTGCGGCAGTACTCTAGCTACAATCAAAGCCATGTCCCCTGTATGCAACTATGCATGTCACATGGACTCAGCTTGTACCAGAGGAATGGCTCAACACTCCTTATAGATAGATAATTCATTTTTAAATTGAGCAAGTCAGCATGCATGTATCTATTCTTAGATGAATAAACATGTATTATCTTGTGTTGTCTCTTGTGAATGAAATATATGTATCTAGAGAAGTTAGAGGAGAAAATCTAGTGATTTAGAATAATAAATAGAAGAATAAACTACTATTTCAGAACATTAAAATTTTGAATACTAATTATTCTATATGATTGTTTTGGGACGGTAGGTGGCTAATTCATATGATGCTATTAAAAATATAAATAAATAAAAAGACATATGGATCATATTTTGTTTAGTTAAAATAATTAAATAACATTCCTGGCCAAGGTAGTGCCACCTAAGTGAATCTTTCGCTAATTACAATTAGTATTCTTTGAAGGGAAAAGATAAAATTGTGGCCAAAATAGTTCGTGAATAGAATATATATGCATAAAGAATATATATGTTGAAAGGAATTTCAAGCTATCTATTTCCATTTGACTGTATTTATATTTGTATAAAAATAAAAGTTAATATTTAAAGTGATTTTGAATTTGTAGTGAAATTTTCATATTATATTTTTGAATTTAAAATTGTCTTAAATTTATTTTTAAATTTAACATTAGTCATTTTTTAGATATTTTTCAATGATAGAAAAATAATGTAGTTGGACGAAAGTCACATTGAAAATTATATTGAATTGGTAAAATATTACTGTTTTATTTTTTACACTTAAATAAAATATAAATGGCCTCTTTTAGAGTATTTTAAGGGATTAAATACTTTAAATAATGTTGTTTATGTTCTATTTGGACATCAAAAATAAAATGACAACATTTTACTAATTTAGTGTAGTTTCTAGTATAGCTCCTATTCAATTACGTTATCATTTTGTTATTAGAAAATATTTCAAAGACGATCGTTCAGAGATAAATTTAAAGTAATTTTAAGTTAAAAACAACATTAAAATTGGACTCTAAAAGTAAAGCTAATTAATATTATTCTATCATTAATTAGAATGATGGAGGTGTTTGCATTCTCGTTCTTTTAACTCCGTGTTTTGTTCAACATTATGTATATATGCTCATACTCGTGAGATATGCTTTGCTCGTTCGATCCTGCTGGAACAACAACAACATCAATAATAATAATAATAATAATAATAATAATAATAATAATAATAATAATAATAATAATAATAAAAAGTAGCGAGTTATGGAAAGCCAATCACAAAAATTAGAAAATGAAAAAACATGAATGATTTTAAAACATATGTTAGTATTTTATAAAAATAGTAAATTATTATTTTTATCCACAAAAGTTGAAAACGTTAACTTATTTATTCATAAAAGAAGAAAATTATTATTTGTACCCATAAAACATAAATTTTTACTAACAAAACTATCCAAATTCAAAAAAATTATTTAAAATTCTTAAATTATCCTCTAATATAACCTATCACTAATTTTTCCTCTTACTCCACACTACCACTTTTTCAATTCCAAACTCCACCACCACCCAAACTCTTTCTCACCACCACCCTAAACCCCAATTACCACCATCACTCAAAATGCCTCTCATGCCTCCGACGAACGTTCCAAAAACAATGACATTAACACGCCGGCTTTAGTCTTCTCTTGCTCTGTATCTCCCTATGTTTTTTGTCGAAAATCCAATTACCCCATCGCGTGAAACTCTTCCAGTGGCAACCACAACCGACTCTTTTATAGCACACTTCAACTTGGTCCAACCTACGTCGGGAATTCTGAGTTCGAAGGCGGATCGAGACCGTTCAAGAAGTGATTGAAAAAGCTTCACCGAATTGAATTTAGAGAATGAAAATTGAAAATGGGTTAAATTAATACTGAGGCAGTATTTGCCCTTGATGTAGCCTATGCGGTTGCCTTGATCATCCTCCTCGACAGTGTTTAAAGAGCGCAGATTAGCGATAATCCTTTCATGTTCATGGTATTTGTTGATATTGCTCAATACTAGGGTATTGTTGGAATCAGAACAAAATTCTGCGAAAATTTTGGGTTGGTGGTTGCAGAGTGGGAAATTTGGGGCTCTGAGTGGAATAGCGAAGTAGTGCGATAGGGTAAGAAACTAACGACAATGATGAAAGTTAGGGTTTTGGATTTGGAAATGGAGAAGAAGGAATTAGTCACTACCAACAATGCTATGCTATTCTTCACCCACTCAAACTTTCTCTCTCTTGCTCTACTGATCCAATTTCACATTTTTATTTATCTCTTTACTTTAGTTTGCAGTACTGATTGAATTTCTAATTTCTATAATGCAGCACAAATTCATACTATAGTACACTTGTAGAACATGTGGAGTTCAAAATCACAAATTAAGGCTTGTTTTCGGAGATGGAAGCACCTGTTGAAGTTAGGCGGCAGTGGCAATGACGAAGCCGTACCTTTCCGCTACAACGTCGTTTTACGCTAATCGGTCCAAGAAGCTTGCAGATTTTGGATGGCGACAATGATGGTGGTAGTTAAAAATGAAAGTAGGTGGTGAAGATAAGGGTAATTTAGGAATTTTAGATGATTTTTTTGTATTTGAATAATTTTATTATGCAAAACCCATATTTCATGGATATAAATGGTAATTTCCTTCTTCTTTGAATAAATATATCAGCAAAAATTTTCGTAGATAAAAATAATAATTTACTCTTATAAAAAAGTGTACTACTTATTTTATATTATTAGACTTTTTATTTTATTTGTGTGCAGTTTTCTAAAATTATGTTACTTAAGAATTGGATCGGATGATAAGTTATTTTAGTAATAATAATAAAATTCTCTTAATATATATATAAGAGTAGCATTTAATATGTACAATAATAATTAGGGTAAAAAACACATATATGCTAAGGGGAGATTGATATTACGCAAATAAGCCAAACAAAAATTTTATTTATCAATCAACCAGAGTACACTATAATGTAATTCGAATCAACTAAATTCGAATTATATTTCTTCATAATTCGAATCAACCTAGATCGAATTATGACCAACCCAAACGTACAAGTAGTTTAAATCAAGTAAGGTCGAATTAGACAACCATAATTCGAATTTAGTCAATTCGAATTACATGCATCACGTAACAAGGGAAAGTTCGAATCATATTGATTCGAATTACTCCATTTTCGTAACAAATTCTAATAAATTTTTTTAATGAATTTATTTAAATTATACTACAAAAAATATTTTATTCTATGCAAAATAATTTTAAAAAATGGCTTAAAAAATGTTTTTTAAATTATTTTGCATACAATAAATTATTTTTTGTGGTATAATTTAAATAAATTTATTAAAAAATATTCATGAGCTATCAAGAATGTGCAGAAGAGTATTGTATAAAATTCGAATTGCTCACCATATAATTGTGTAAAATCACATTAAAAATAGCTTTTAACAAGCACAAGTACTATAATTGTATTTGGTAAAACAGCTTTTAAAAATTAAAAAAATATAATAAACATATTTATAACGAAGAATAATATTTTATTTCAAATTTTAGAGACCAATAATTTAAATATTTATTTAATTTACTCTCTATATTAATATAAATAGAGTTATCATTAGTCAATAATAAAACTTGTACTGATACGTCTATTACCCATTTATATATATTGATTCACTTATACAAATCACAAAAAATGAGACACATATCTCAAGTAAAATTATATGAAGATTGTGTTAGAATTTGTGAAGGTTAGGTTGAGAAATTAGAAATATATGAGGATTCCAATGGCAATATAATGACAGAAAATATGTGTGAAAAAATAAATAAAATATATTTTTATTTGTTTTGTATGGAATAAAATATTTTCTTTAATTTTTAAATTATTATTGACTATGTAGAGTACTTTATTTAAAATTTGAGTACATGCATGTATTTACCTAAGTCATTAGAACATTACAAATTTTTATAGCACTCCTAACATTTTTTAAGCCATTTTTTTAAAATTGTTTTGCATAGAATAAAATATTTTTTGTAGTATAATTTAAATAAATTCATTAAAAAAATTTATTAAAAAATATTTATGAGCTATTAAAAATGGACAAAAGTGTATTGTATAGAATTCGAATTAATAGCTCATTAATATTTTAAAGAAGTCTCGTAATTAAATATTTTGTTAGCTTTTTTTTAATGTATGAAATAAAATATATATTTTTTAATTTTTAAATTATTATTTTTTTTAATAAATTTTTTTAATAAATTATTAATTTTTTTAATAAATCAGGGTGTAATTCGAATCAACCTGATTCGAATTACTGTATGTGTGTAATTCGAATCAGGTTGATTCGAATTAGTGTGTGCGTGCGTGTTCGTATAATTCGAATCAATATGATTCGAATTATATGTAAATGGAGTTCGAATTGAGTAAATTCGAACTATATAAAAATGGCTATTGGTAGATTCATGAAGCAATTTTTTATTTGGTTTATTTGCGTAAATTTTTTCTTCTCTTGGTTTAATATAGTGATTTGCCCTAATAATTAATTATATATTTGGTATAATCAATAAAATTTATTATTTTTAGTTAATATTTAATTAATAAAATATATTAAATTTTAAAATTAAAAATAAAGTATTAACTTAAATTTTTAGTTAATATTAATAAAAAAATATTAGCTCTAATATTTTTTGAGTTAATATTTAATTTAGTTTTTGAAATGCAAGGCTTGACTCCTAAATTAAATTTCGGGTAAAAAACCTAAACAAGTCAAAGGGAGATCAATTTGACACAAATAAGCCAAAGCAAATTCTGTTTCAGCAATCCACCAAGTGGCATTTCTATATAGTTCAAACCAAATAGGTTCGAACTCACCTTCCACATAATTCGAACCAAATAGGTTCGAACCATAAGTTAATAATTCGAACCTAATAGGTTCGAATTACAATGAGCATAACTTTACCAAGTAATTCGAAATAGGATGGTTCGAATTACTATGAATTAAGTCACAGGAAGGAACTTAAGTTACGAACATAGTTTCCGCATCATATCTTAATAAGAGTCCTACATTTTTTTTTTGCCGGTGTGCCTTAGAGAAACATTTCGTTTAAAACTGCGGTGGCAGAACATATTCATTAAGTAAAAATCCATTCGAGGTACATCGCAGTGACGTTAACAAATTTTATGCGTCACCAAGCACAAGTAAGAAAACCGATAATTGCGGAATCTAAAAGCTAAATTGAAATAACAAAAGTACCAAAGCCGCTAATACATCTAATCATGTCCCCGTGTGTGCTCTGCGCCTCCGAGCTGTGGGCAACTCCGACGTGTGTGGCCGGGCTGCCGACAAAGCCCACATCTCTTTGGCCGGTTCGGATCAGCCTCGTCCATATTGGTCCGTATCCGAGTGGACCTGGGACGACCCTCTCTCGCACGCCTCTTATTGGGGTCAGGGATGACAGTCGGCCCGTCATATGGTGGCTAGAAACCATCCGGAATGGGAGGTGTAAAACCCATCTGATAGACACTGAAGACCAAACTAAGACGATACACCTGGTGGACATAAGGCTCCCATGTAAGCCGTGAGTAGGCACAGCATGCCAGTGCGTGGGGACACGGAAAATGAAGTGCCTGGAAGTATCCGCAGTCACATGTGCGAGATGCAAGCGAGACTCTGTAGGTACCCAGTGAGAAAGAACCAGTCGGAGTTGTCTCTGCGACGGTGAACTCGGAGTTATCCCTGTCGTACACGGTAACCGTGAAGCACCTAGCCGTCTTCAAGTTGGCCTCTATACACTTCACCAAGTGCTGACTAAATTGTTGTCCGGTTCCCATCTGCGCCTCAGCCTCCCTCCTTTTGCGAACAAATAACTCGGCCAACCTTCCATATGTTTCCTTCACTAGGGAGCACACAGGAAGGTTTCTGACGCCCTTGAGGATCGAGTTCACACACTCAGATATATCCGTCGTCATGTGTCCGAATCTACGCCCTTCATCACAATGCTGGGTCCACAAGGAATACTCAATCCGGTTAGCCCAGTCACACATCGCCGGGTCTTCGGACCTAAGAATATCAAACCAGTACTAGAACTCAACCTCGGTCTTAGCGTACGTCGCATTCACGAGTAGCCTCCTTCGTCTTTGCCCTTGAAGGTGAGGGCAAAATTTGCCGCAACATGTCGAATGCAGAAGGCCCGGTATGCAGATAGAGGTAACCAGCCTCCGTCAGGAGCCTCAAGGGCGGCCTTGATGCCGTTATGCCTGTCCGAGATAACCAGCAGACCCGGCTGCGGTGTCACATGCTCACGCAGGTGGGAGAGAAAGAAAGACCACGACTCAGCATTCTCACCCTCAACTAATGCGAAGGCGACGGGGAGTATGTTGGAGTTCCCGTCCTGTGCAATCGCGACAAGCAACGTTCCCCCATACTTGCCATACAGATGGGTTCCGTCAATACTAACTAGGGGCTTGCAATGACGGAATGCCTCGATGCATGGGGAAAAGGTCCAGAATAGTCTGTGAAAATAAGCTCGAGACTCGTCCACCTGTCCACCGACACGAACAAGGCTCGTCCTCAGCACAGCAACAGTACCAGGCATAGTCAACCGGACTCCTAACACCCACCTTGGGAGCTCATTGTACGACTCATCCCAGTCACCATAGATGAGGAAAACAGCCTTCTGCTTCGCCAACCAGACCCTCCTGTAAGTCGGCCTAAACCCAAAGTGTGCGGCGATGGCATTTAGGAGCACCTTGATGCTGACGGATGCATCAGCCCTAACCATTGGCATAACGAATGCCGATATCACATGGTAATCCAAACTCCTGTGGTCGCTGGAGATCGAGGTGGCGAGAAAAGTATGCGGTCCGTTGTAACGTTTGACCTCCCAAATCCCCTTGCGCTGTCGGAGACTGAGCCGAATCAACCATGTGTACCTATTGCCGAACTCAGAACACTTGCCCACATACCGGCGATAGTCGGACTCCACCACCTTGTACTGTACCCCTCGCCGTATGCTGTAAGTCTTGACACTTAACAGGGCCTGTTCTTTATCCGGAAATTGCTGACCAACCTGAAACTCTGTCAGACCTGCAGACCCTTCAGCATCTCTAGCGCCAAATCCAGCCGGCTGCCCAGCAACCCCCTCCTGCCTCATGGCATCCAAGTCAAAAGAGGAAAAATGCGGAGGGTACTGCTACGTGCCGGAGCTAAAACCACCGACCACCCCAGCAGGCTCACTTGCTCCAACATCATCCCCACTGTCATCAGCAATCATATTCGGCTCGACGTCATCGTCCTCTGGATCATCCAAGAATCCATCTCCAACCCCAGCCGGTGCAGCACACTGTAAAGATGTCGGCAAATACCCACCTTCACCGACCTCGTCGCCTACACTGTCGATGAGATCAACAGCGAACGAAGGGGAGGCGACAGGTTGGACGGGTGGCTCGTACGCAGGGACGGAGGAAGATGCAACGGCAGGCCTGGAGCTAGAACCGGCTACCGTGGCTAAAGTGGTGGTATTCCGGTTCGAACCTCCCGAGCTGGACACCGCGTCAACCAACTTTGCCAATAGTTCAGGTGTCCTAACCTCTGGAAACTGCCGGCGACAATGAAACATGACCTGCAAGTCCTCATCACTCCCGATCGTGAAACAATCGTACGTTACGGTGTTCTGGAGCACCGTGATTGGAAATCGATAAAAAAAGTTCTTAACCCGTTTCACACCTTCCAGCCCGAGTTTCTGCAGTACAGAGCTAACAAGGTCCTCATACCTTGTCGTAGGCGTTACGATAATGCAGAGAGGATCCTTATCAGTGAACTTCACACCAGAACGAGTTTTCTTCTTAATGGTTCCTCTGTGGTGAGCCAACACTGCGAAACTCTCCTCACTAGCCATGTAAACCACCTCTAATGATAGTAACTCACGTTCAGACCATATATATAGAGCTCTCATCCTCACTGATTCAAACCGCAATGGTTCGAAATATGCTCATTGTAATTCGAACCTATTAGGTTCAAATTATTAAGTTATGGTTCGAACCAATTTGGTTCGATTTATTTAGGCTTGACGTATAGGTGTAATTCGAACCTATTTGGTTCGAATTGTGTGGAAGGTGAGTTCGAACCTATTTGGTTCGAACTACATAGAAATACCATTTGGTTGATTGCTGAAACAGAATTTGTTTTGGCTCATTTGTGTCAAATTAAAATCCCTTTGGCTTGTTTATGTTTTTTACCCTTAAATTTCATAAACAAAATGTATCTTTTTATATTGGTGTCTAATTTCAACAAGATAATATCATTTTACACGAGTAAAGTTAAAAAATCATTTTATTATATGATCATCACTAATGAAAAAAGATGTGTTTCATATAAAATAATGTCATTTCTTTAAAACATAGGCACTAATATAAAAAGACGTCATTTTATTTTATTCAATGTAATAAGTTAATGTGTTAAATTAGTATGATGTTAACAAAGATGAACTCAGAGACTAATGCAAGTTATCATTATAAATTTGGATATCTAATTTGGATCTATTAAAATTTTAAAAATCAATTTTAATGTGACTTTAAATATCAAAGATCAAATTAAATATTAATTCAATATTTTTCTTTGACTAATATGATAACTTATTGTTTGATGAGAGTGAAAAACTGACATATCTAAATTTAAAATATTTAAGGAGAAGGACTAAATCTATTTTGTTAAAGAGATGATTATACTCTTAAATTATTTATTTATTTTTTAAAATACGTATTTTTTTTTTATTGTTTATCCTATTCAAATCTTTATTGATACATTTTCATCTATAAACTAACAAAACAAAAAAGATTGCTGCAATCCATTCATCTATCGTTAGTAAATCTTCTAATAAATATATCTTAGCCAACATGGTGAATGTGCATAGGAAAGAGCTTACTCCATGACATGGGATTAGTCAAAATTAATTTTCTTAATGAAATATTTGGAGTGAATCATGTTAACAACAACATCGATATCACTAGCAACATCAGTTAGAGATTAGAGACTCTCAAAACTAGTGTAATTATCAAGAAGTCTTTCCGTAAGAATTGTAGAATGAAAGTCCACCCACTCTTAATCTTTCAAATGGTATCTATTATTTACAATTAGTATGGTGCTACTAAAAGAGAATAAGACAGAGGCGTCTATAACACTAAATTAGAGATCTCCATAACAACTTTTTATTATAGATGAAGATGTATTATTAATAAGAATTTGAATACGGAAGATAATTAAAGAAAAAATGTTTATAAAAAAGATAAACGAGAAAATAATCTAAAAATATAATTGTCTCTATATAAAAAATATCTTTCTTTTTAAAAATTCTAGAAATTAATCATTTTTAATAATTTTAATATTAAAATTTTTTTTAATACTCCTTTAGAATAACTTTCTCTTTATATATATACAAGAGGGACAATTGGTTTTATTGGTCAAAGTCAATGGATATAAGATACGATTTTGAAGCGTATAACGCAATTGGATTGAGTTGCACTTGAAGACATAAACATATCCTGTAACTTCTGAAGGTATCAGCATTCAGAATTCATATGTAGTGTCAGCTAGTGATATCTACTCTTACGTTATGTTCCTTCGCTAACAGCGTTTAACAATACTATGCTACAAATAGACGGAGAGAAGCTAAGCTATCTGATCTTGAGACTAATTAATTAATGAAAATGAGAAGATACACATACACATAAATACAAGGCACACGTGAATATGACAAATATGGCGTCTCATCTGTCCCGAATTCAGAATGGTTGGAGCTGGGAATCATGTGCGTGTTTAAGACAAAATTCCGAATCGGTATGGAATATCTTTGCAATTTTCCCCCTTGTGCTTCATGTTATCCAGAAACTTGCGATTAATCAGTTTGGGGTCGGAGAGATAGGAAAATTATTTGAACATAGTGAGTTATAATACCGTAAGAGAATTATTATTTAGTTGGTATGGTGGAAGACTCTAATATTTTTAGGTGTTTATCCAATATAGGATACCCAAAGCATAACATACCCATTAAGAATTGGCAGTCCGACGGCTCTACTTTGCAAAACTTCGCTCAATAATACTTTACTCGGTTTATTGACATTTAGAAATTTCTACTGGTCAAAACCGGTCAAAGTAGCCCGTTTTTGTTAGTCAGTTCTCGATGAAAGCACTAAGGTAATGAGTTACAAGATTTTGGAATAACCTTCACCATAAAAATTATATCGTACTCTATAAGACTCTTTTAATTCTCAAGCTTTTAATAAGAGATTCTTTCAGATATTAGCTCACAAAACTCATAACAGGTATCTATTTGGTAAGTACTATGTATAATATGATGAAATGTTGCCATTTGTAGATATGATGAATTAGGTGTTAAAATCACAATTTTTTTTATATATTTTATTTTGGATGATAACTTTCAGGATAAAGTATGATTTATCAATTTTATTCGTGCTGTCAATTTTTTGATAGTCAATTATTAGTCAATTTTTTTTTCTAATTTTATCTTTGATTCTTTTCATTTTTAACAAAATCTCTTTTAATCCCAAATTTCACTCCACTCTTCACCCTAACCCTTAACTCTAACTTCCTAATTCTAAGACACACAAACAACACGTGTAAACTAAAAGAAAAGAATAAAACCAAACGAAAAGGGACAGAACAAAACGAAAGAAGAAAAGAGAAGGAGAGATCGGAAACAAAAGAGAGAGAAGGACAGAAAGAAGAAAAAAGCAAGGTTCTCAAAATCGACCCGGTTATCAAATCGCTTTAATTATTGGTTTATTAGTTTATTAGTCTAATCAGTTTAACCGGTGGTTCAATAAAAAAAATCGTTTTAGAATAAAATAATATATAAATTATAAATAAATATTCTAAAATATCTTCCAAATTTAAAATACTACACAAAAAATCATCAATCAAAAAGAATTTTAGATTAGCCAGATTAACTTTGTGATAAAGTACCAGAAATTTAATGGATTTCAGACTAATAACATTTATTTTTTCATCTTTACAGATGATATTAAATTCTGTATACATATACTATATATGGGTTTATTTTTTATTTTTTGGACCGAGTATTAGAAGCATTAATTATCACACACTGCACTCTTTCCCGTTACTGTTTATTGAGCTTAGCCAATAGCACTTTTAAGTTTCAATTCATCTACCAATTAGCAGTGATTTTCTAATAACAAAGTCAAAAATCAATTAGTTGTTTTTGGTCTTTCATCATGTATGTAAGTATGTTAATTAACAGGGACAAAGCAAGGTTCTGAATAACAAAATTGTTAGCACAAAAATTAATAAAGATTAATAAAGATAAACATAAGACTGATTATAATGAACAAGTAATAGTTTCACAATTTTAACATGGCCTGAAGTGATCTTAGTCGATGATCATGAACAAAGTCTACTAAAAATCAGGATGAAAAACCAAAAAGAAGGAAAACTTGGAAGTTGGAATGCTAGAACACTGTAATTGCTATTTAGAAAATCAATATAGTAACAATGTTATTGAGTTTGCACATATATGTTCAAGACTCATCCCAAGACTCCTTTTTAACAAAACTAATCTCAATTGATATACTAGATATATATTTTCGATAACGAACAGAACTTAATTTTACTAAGTGATTTCACTATCTTTTGTACCCTTTGTTAAGTATAAATTAACTAATTTAGTTAATACACAGCTTCAAACACAGCAAGTAATCTGCTTCATACACTCCTTAATAACAGTGAACTATGCTTCATAAACAACTCAAATTGTCAAAATCAGATTTCAAGAAATGCATAATTTATCAAGCATGGCAAAGCTAAATTCTCAAACAAAATTTTAATTGAACACAGAATCACAACATAACAGAACACAAAATCCAGCAGAGTATATCACAACAGCATTGAGCAAAGCTAATCAATAATCAATTAAACATTCAATAATCAATCAATAATTCAATAATCAGTATAATATCTGAACGAAAAATAAAAACAAAAAGAAAAACAAGCATTGGCAGTGAGTAGAGAAGCCATTGCCTTCTTCGATCTGAGCAGTCTGGGCAGAGTATGAAGAAAAGTGGTTGAGCGCGACGGACGACGGTGACCAGGCGACAAGCACGATGATGGACGGCGGCAGAAACGTGGTGAGCAGAGGTAGACTAGACGACGGACGCGGAGAACGAGAAAGAAGCTGTGATTGGTGAATGAGGAGAGGAGTTGGAGACTTGGATCACGACGACGACGACCAGACAAGGACAGAAGCTCCTGGGCACGACGGACGGCGGCGGAAGCAATTTTAAGCTAGGGTTTCTTTTTGGGGGAAGATAGCTTTGTTTAAGAGAGTGAGAGTTGAGAGGAGTTGGAGTGAACAGAGGTTGGAGAGCTCAAGAACGACGATGGCGCGACGGACGGCGGTAGTGTCTCCTTCCTTGCAGCGGCGGTGGAGGCTACTGCTAGAGTTTTATTTTTTGTTTGAGAGTGAGTTTGAGAGGAGGAGGAGACTGAACGCTGAACGCTTTCCTTTGTTGTTTTTATCTGAAACCCAAAAAGGCACCGTTTCAGCAAAACCGGCCGGGTTCCAGTTCGGTCTGACCGGCCGATTCTCAGCCGATTCAACAATTTTTAGGTGGTTTTTAAATTAACAGTTTTATAAGTTAAACCTAACCGTAATAGTCCCGGTTTGCGGTTCAACCGGTCAGACCGGCTGGTCTGGTCCGATTTTCAGAACCTTAGAAAAAAAAGAAACAGTCACTGACCAGGCAAAAAGTTGCTGCCCAGGGTCTTGGATTTTGTGACGGGCAACAATATCATTTGGCACAACATGCTTTCAGTGAAAAAGCGTACTAGAAGCTACGATAGGAGACACAGAGGAAAAAAAATAGAGTTGAAGGTCCTCAAGAAAGTTGAGAAAAGGGGGTTAAATCAAAAAATCACTTTTAATGCTTAATAAAATAGATTGTGCAGTACGCTGAATTCAGAAGATTATTTTAAATTTTATCTCGTTCTGCAGTAGTAGAATAGAGAACAAATGGAAGTTGCAGAGAATAGGGATAGAGAAGAGTAACACCACAATATAATTTAGGGGTGAGTATGGGTTGGTTTGGTTCGAATTTATGATAAAATTAGAACCGAACTGATTAAAATATAATTGGTTCGGTTTGGTTTAGATTTGTGTTTTTTTATACATGTATTCGAATCAAACCAAACTGATTAAGAACAGATTGGTTTGGTTCGGGTAATTGGGTACCCAATGATTTTGAAATTCATAAAAAAAAATCAAATTTTTATCTTAAAAGTTCAACAAGTACAATAAACATGTAATATCAATAGAAATAATCTAAACATGTTAAACACCAAATACATTAAAAACTAAACTCATTAAAATTCAAACATATTAATATTGAATAATCTTTGTCTAATGAAAAAGTCATATATATATTTTTTATTTTTTTATTTAATTAATATATGATCGGGTTCGCGGGTTGGTTCGGGTTCCGCATCCCAAAACCGATACCCAAACTAATCACTAATAAAGACTATTGGTTTGGTTCAGGTTGAACCCAATTACCCGTTGGTTCTAGAACCAATTTAATTGGTTCGGTTCGGATTCGAACGGGTAATCAGGTACTCGCTACCCGTGTTCACCCCACTCTCCACCATCACAGTGGTATTTTTACTATAATCAAGATAGATTATAATCACTAATTCCAAAAGTCTCACTTTTGTAACACACTTAAACTATTCCAAACCTAATAATTTTTAAGTACTAACCCAATCTAAAAAAGAAAAATCAAGTGCACTCTAATCTAGCACACTTTTAAAATCAAATACTCAATCAAAAGAATAAATTGAATTTTGTGTGTACTATCTGTCTACTATTTGTATCTCTTAATATAAGTTTAAATCTAGACAAAAAAAAATATATACAAGAACAACTCAAATAACAAATAATAAAGGCTGTATATATAATCAGATTATGCTCGAATTGGTTGCCTTCTTCTTTAAATGAATTATTCATATATATAGGGCTTTGATTTCTTCTTCAATGTTGGAATCTTTTCCTATTTGATCAAGCTAGCCGTTTTACTCTCTAGTGATATAATCGTTTAATGAGAATTCTTTCCTTATTTAGCTTGATTGTAATGTGCAACAGCTTTACAATCCGGACTTGATATCCTCTTCAATGATATTCTTCTTAATATTACTGATATGCACAATCCCAACTTGCTACTAGTTTAGTCATCTTTTATTGATTTCTATAATGCTCATCGTAATAAATTAATTATAATAGAAAATTATTAATTATATTTATCATCACAAAATAGTTAATCAATTCTTAACAATGGTGATGGCGGTGACAATGATAGTGGTGGTAGTAGTGATGATAATGATGATGATAAGGGTAAAACTAAAATAATAAAGTTGATTAATAGTTAATTGTTAAAAGATTAACATCAAGGATGAATAAAACTAATTTTAAATGTTAAGAATAAAATTGAATTAAATTAAACATTAGAGATAATTTTAAAAATTTTTAAAAATATTAAAAACAAAAAACATATTTTATCCTAATTTTGATTCTTCTTGTGCTATAAAGATATGCATAAGCCTGTCAAAATGAGTTAAATTCATCGAGGCAACTTATTTACACATTTAAATGGAGCAGATTTTTACTTTTAAATTCAGAACTATTTAAATTTTTGGTTAAACAGGTTAAATTCGATTATCTCAAAAAAAAATAGCAGCTTAAACAGAGTCTATACGAATAAACAGGCAACCCAATAAAATTATTTTTAAAATATACTATTTTTTATAATAATTTTTGTGATTCGATTGAATCCGATACCCCGTTAAAAAATATTTATTTAAAATTTTTTTACCAAAAAGTAATTTTTTGTCAAAAATAATTTTTTATCTTAGAATTGTATGTTTATCTAATTTTTTATAAAATAAAAAATAAGAAACAAAAGGATTAGTCAGTTTAACCCATCTAGTTGGCTATAAATAATCTGAGTTTAAAAAGTGAAGATCATGAATAAACAAAAAATAAATAAAATACCTTATATAATCCGTGAATTTAAGAGAATTGAACCTATATAAGGTGGATTGGTTCATTTGACAACCCTAAATATACTATAAGAAGGAACCAATTATATGTTTGTATATTTTGTAAAACATTTTATTTATTTCATAATAAAAGAACCTTCAAATGAAGTAGGAGAAATAAAATTTTTCATGGATTTTCATATGGATAAAATTACTTCTTATGCAAGAATAAAATATTTAGTATATCTGAAAAAATTGATTTGTTGGACAAATTTATCCGAAAATGAATATTTTGTTAGAGATAAAATCCTTTGAGTAATATTGCTTTAAATTTTTTTTTTTTTGTCAAGTGAATTGGACAACCTCCAATTCTAAATATTACAACACATTCATACAACACTTAAGAGTTCATATTTAATACTTAATGCACTCACCAAAGTTTGAACCAGTTGAAGCCATAAATAACTTTTTTTAGTGATATCCCACATGATCAATTTTACTATCTGCCTATTTTGCATCCTATATATTTGTTTTTTGTCGAAAAAAGTGGCTGGACTTTAGTCTTATATTTTTGGACGAGCTGGACCTTGGTCTTTAAAAGAGGCTCATTATGTATAGAGGCCTTTAAATTAGAATCCATGGACTTCAACCCTGCTTTAGTACAAAAAAAAAGATATAAAAGACATAGTTTGCAAATCATTAGCTAAGTATCGTTGCAGTAAAAGAAAAGAAATTGCAAAGCAATGGGGCGGGTTAGATGTGGTTGAGGCATTTGTTCATGTGTCAAAGCTATTTGCCTCGAAAACAGTCACCAGATACGATTTCTAGCAGTGGCTAGGTTGTCTGTGTGAGTGAATGAGTGTGTGAATGGGTTTGTATAACCAAGAAATAAGAAGGGTGTTCGATCGAATTTTTGTAAAAAAAAAAAAATATGTTAAGGAAGTATATAGTCTAATAATTTGGACAAATAAAAGAATTTGATGTTGTAAAAGAAAATTTTTGGAAAAAAAAATAATAATTAGAAAAGTAATTAAAGCAATATAATTATAATACAAGACGATAACAAAGTTTGATGTTGCAATGACATTTGCTCGATAAAATTGTCAATACATATAGTGATCAACGAATAAACTATATACGTATGCACTTTGCAAAACTTTGAAGAAGAAAAATAAAATAAAAATTAAAATTTTCGTGTGACTTGGTTCACTTTGAGTCCGCTCACTTCTTTTCCTGTTTTCCGTCATCATCATGCAACTTCTTTTTCTTCTTTGTTCTACTCTCTCTCTCTCTCTTTTTGTTTATATATATATATATATTGTTACGGATCCAGCCCACGAATTCTATACCCGAAACGGTCCTTGAATCTGGTTACCCGGGTCCGACCCGCTTCGCCATTCCAGAAGGTCCGGAACCGGCCCACTAGAGCTCCTAACCAACTTTCGAATTCAAACGTCTCCCTTATCTTAGTCAAGTAAGATAAAATAAGATAATTCAAACGTCTCCCTTATCTTAACCAAATAAGATAAGATAAGATATTCACCATCACCTATAAATAGAGGACCCAGGTCCCTCCAGGTATTCATTCATTCCTCACACCTTATATCTCTCATATCCATTCTGACTTGAGCGTCGGAGTGTGATGAGCGGATAATTTATACGCTTTTTGGCATTGTTTTTACATAGTTTTCAGTATGATTTAGTTAGTTTTTAGTATATTTTTATTAGTTTTTAAATAAAAATCACATTTCTAGACTTTACTATGAGTTTGTGTGTTTTTCTGTGATTTCAGGTAATTTCTGGCTGAAATTGAGGGACTTGAGCAAAAATCAGATTCAGAGGTTGAAGAAGGACTGCAGATGCTGTTGGATTCTGACCTCCCTACACTCAAAGTGGATTTTCTGGAGCTACTGAACTTCAGATGGTGCACTCTCAATTGCGTTGGAAAGTAGATATCCAGGGCTTTCCAGTAATATATAATAGTCCATACTTTGCCCGAGTTTAGACGACGCAAACTGGCGTTCAACGCCAGTTCCATGCTGTATTCTGGAGTTAAACACCAGAAACAGGTTGCAAAGTGGAGTTAAACGCCAAAAACAGGTTACAAACTGGCATTCAACTCCAAGAGAAGCCTCTACACGTGTAAAGCTCAATGCTCAGCCCAAGCACACACCAAGTGGGCCCCGGAAGTGGATTTCTGCATCATTTACTTATCTCTGTAAACCCTAGTAACTAGTTTAGCATAAATAGGACTTTTTACTATTGTATTTACATCTTCGGATCATATTTTGATCATGTTTTAATGATTGAACCCTCCTTGGGAGGCTGGCCATTCGGCCATGCCTGGACCTTGTTCTTATGTATTTTCAACGGTAGAGTTTCTACACACTATAGATTAAGGTGTGGAGCTCTGCTGTTCCTTATGAATTAATACAAAGTACTATTGTTTTTCTATTCAATTCAAGCTTATTCCGATTCTAAGATATTCATTCGCACTTTAATATGAATGTGATGATCGTGACAGTCATCATCATTCCCAACCTATGAACGCGTGCCTGACAACCACTTCCGTTCTACCTTAGATTGAATGAATATCTCTGAGATTCCTTAATCAGAGTCTTCGTGGTATAAGTTAGAATCCATGGACGGCCATTCTTGAGATCCGGAAAGTCTAAACCTTGTCTGTGGTATTCCGAGTAGGATCTGGGAAGGGATGGCTGCGACGGGCTTCAAACTCGCGAGTGCTGGGCGTAGTGACAGACGCAAAAGGATCAATGGATCATATTCCAGTATGATCGAGAACCGACAGATGATTAGCCATGCAGTGACAGCGCATTGGACCATTTTCACTGAGAGGACAGGATGTAGCCATTGACAACGGTGATGCCTAACATACAGCTTGCCATAGAAAGGAGTATGAATGATTGGATGAAGACAGCAGGAAAGCAGAGGTTCAGGAGGAACGAACGCATCTCTATACGCTTATCTGAAATTCTCACCAATGAATTACATAAGTATCTCTATCTTTATTTTACGTTTTATTTATCTTTTAACTATTAAATCTCCATAATCAATTGAATCCGCCTGACTGAGATTTACAAGGTGACCATAGCTTGCTTCAAGCCGACAATCTCCGTGGAATCGACCCTTTACTCACGTAAGGTTTATTACTTGGACGACCCAGTGCACTTGCTGGTTAGTTGTGCGAAGTTGTGACAAAGAACTAAGATTATGAACGTGCGTATTAAGTTTTCAGCGCCGTTACCAAGGAATGAACTGTCACGATTTCCGCGCACCAGAGTGTCTTTGCAGGTACCTCCCCCCATTGCTCCAATCAAGTGATCCGGCATCTGCCTCAACCCGCAAGTTCTCGATCCATCTCTCAACCCGTACCAGAGACATCTTGTACATTGGCGCCGTCTGTGGGGACTTTGCAACGTTGTGGCGGCATGGCGGATAACCCAGAAGAGCAATCATCAAACTCAGATTTCTTGCGTGTAACTGAGAGCAAAAAGGAATAATGTTTCCTTAACTTGCATCACCTTTGCAATGATAACACACATTTGCCCTACCCCAATGGCGAAATCCCAAAGGAATAATGTTTCCTTAACTTGCATCACCTTTGCAGTGATAACACACCTTCGCCCTACTCCAACGGCGAAATTCCAAAGGAACAATGTTTCTTCGACTTGCAATCACCTTCTTAGTGATAACACTCTTTATGCACCCTTGCCCTACTCCAATGGTGAAATTCCAAATCCTCCGAGCCCAAAGTCTCGCCTCCCTTTAGTGGGACACCTCCACCTCTTGGACCCTCTCATTCACCACTCCCTCACCTGTCTCTCCAAGCGCCATGGCCCCATCTTCTCCCTCTATTTTGGCTCCATGCCCACCGTGGTTGCTTCTTCTTTTGAACTCTTCAAGCTCTTCCTCCAAACCCACGAGGTCACCTCCTTCAACACCAGGTTCCAAACCTCTGCCATCCGCCGCCTCACCTATGACAACTTTGTCGCAATGATCCCCCTTCGGACTTTACTGAAAATTCATAAGGAAGCTCATCATGAACGACCTCCTTAAACGCTACCACCGTGGCCAAGCTCAGACCTCTCAGGAGCCAAGAGATCAAGGAAGTTCTCAAGGTTCTTGCACAGATGCGGGGGACAGCCAAATCGTGGCGGCATGACGGAGAACCTCGAGGAGCAATCTTCCACGTAACACCCCAACTCCCGAACTCCAAGATAACACTCCTCCCACCCACGGGAGGATAATAAGCACGGCACATCACCAACCAACCCCAACCCAGCAACAACCAAGAGAGGACAACCGTCCTCCCACTGAAGCCCGGCCACCCGACGGCCTAGGAGAAAATGCGGTCCAGATAATCCAAGAGCTGTGCCTCAGGGTGCAAGACCTCAAAGGCCGAGTTACACCCAAAGAAAAGCACAACGCCGAAAACGGAAGTCACGCAACCTCCAGATCAAGATCTCGCCATGAAACCAGGCACGGCGGATTGCCAGAACGGCGAAATGCCAAGAGATACAATCGCAGCATCTCCCGTGACCACGGACACGACAGGATGCCTGAACGACGACATGGCGAAAGGTATGATCACAGCGTCTCACGTAATCCGGCTCATCAATATGACACAGACGACGACCGATGACATCGAGAGGCCAAACACACAAGAAGTGACCACGTGATAATGGGAGCCACTCCCTTCACTGAAAGAATCCTAAAAGCAAAACTCCCTAAAGGCTTCGACAAACCTACGGATATGAAGTACGACGGAACCAAGGACCCCCAGGAGCACCTAACGGCCTTCAAGGCCAGGATGAACCTGGAAGGGGCCGCTGATGCGGTCTGAGGTAGGGCCTTCCCGGTAACCCTAGCCGGGCCAGCGATTAAATGGTTCAACGCCCTCCCCAACGGATCCATAACTGGCTTCCACGATATCTCACGGAAGTTCATGGCCCAATTCACCACCAGAATCACCAAAGCTAAACACCCCATCAGCTTATTGGGAGTCACCCAGAGACAAGACGAGTCCACGAGAAATACCTCGATCGCTTCAACGATGAATATTTAACGGTCGACGGACTCACGGACTTAGTCGCAATCCTTTGCCTAACTAACGGGCTCATGAATGAAGACTTCCAGAAACACCTCACTACCAGACCGGTGTGGACCATGCACGAGATCCAGAGCGTTGCAAAGGAGTACATAAACGACGAGGAAGTAAGCCAAGTCGTAGCTGCCAATAAACGGCAGCACGACACCTCGACATAACCCTCCACCAAGAGAAAACCATAAAGAACATCCCAAACCAGCAAACGTAAACCAACCCCCCAGAATCGAAAAATTCTTTAACTACACACCTCTAACGGCCCCGATCACCGAGATATACCACCAAATAGCCGATCGAGGTATTCTCCCGAGGGCCCGACAACTCAAGGAAAGAACGGGCGGCAACAAGACCCTGTACTGCGACTACCACCGAGGATACGGACACAGGACACAAGATTGTTTTGACCTAAAAGACGCCCTCGAGCAAGCCATACGAGATGGCAAACTCCTCGAGTATGCCAAAGTCATCAGGGAACCAAGACGCGCGGAAAAAGACAGATCACCAGAAAAAGGACGTAACCCGAGGACACAGAGACAAGCCTCTAGGGAAAGCCCTGAAATAGATCCGACCATTATCGTAAACGTCATCACAGGGAAAGACACCCCAGGGAAATCAAAATCAGCACTGAAGAAGGATCTCAAGATCTTGGCAGTCAGAGACCAAACCCCAAACGCCACCACCAATAGAGCGATAACATTCTCCCCCGAGGATTGCCAGCATGGCACCTCGGCAGAAGACGCCCCCTTCGTCATCTCGGCAAAGATTGGAACCGGGCTAGTAAGAAGAATACTGGTGGATACGGGAACAGATTTCAACATCCTCTTCAGAAGAGCTTTCGACAAGCTCGGACTCCGCAACGACAACCTCCAGACACACCGCAACGGAGTAACAGGACTCGGAGACAACTTCCTCAAGCCAGACGGTTCCATCATTCTTTCCCTTACCATAGGGACGGGAAGCCAGAGGAAGACAATCCTGTCCGAGTTTGTGGTCCTCAAGAACTCCACCGCTTATAACGTCATCCTCGGAAGAAATACAATCAACGACTTCTCCGCCGTCATCTTTACCAAATACCTTCTAATGAAGTTCACGGCAGAAGATGGCTCCGTCAGAACCATCCACGGAGACCGGGAAACCGCGGTAGAATACGACAACACTAGCCTAGCCCTACGCAAGAGATCCCGAGACGCGGCAGGCATTTTCCTTTCCGACCTCGATGCACACCAAAGTCCACGTAGAACCATGGGAGGAAACGACAAAGAAGCAAAGTAGGGCCTTGCAGACAAGGTCAGGAGTATAGCACACCTACGGGAGCTAGCCCTAAAATAGAGAATAAGCCGACAGCATGGTACGACAAGACTTCGGACCAGGAGACCTCGTCTTACGACAAAACAACATCGGTCTACCCACTCCCGGAAAAGGGAAGCTCACGCCCAACAAGGAGGGTCCTTACCAAATCAAGACGGTAATCAGAAAAGGAGCCTGCAGGCTCAAAAGACTAGATGGGACCAAGCTTCCAAGATCCTGAAATTCCACCAACTTACGGCGCTACTATATGAAGAAACATCCTTCCAAAGCAACAAGAATAAGGTCGTTTAAGACTATCTCTTTACCTTTTATATTTTGCCTTCTTCACTTTCATTTATTGCTTAAGTTATTCAATTGTATATTTTTTTACTGGGCACTCTTTCCTACCCACATCGGAAGGTTTTAACGAGGCCCAAACCACAAATGAAATTCATTATTTCAAAAGCATTGCCCCGTCTGACGACATGAACCAAACACGGCTACACCCGGGGATCGATCACCCCGAGGCCAACAGAATGGATATCCAAATAACAGAACAGATATCCAAATAAGTAAACAGCTACCCAAGGATCGATCACCCCTAGGCCGACAAAACGGATATCCAAATAACAAAACGGGTATCCAAATAACAAAAAATGGCAGCCCGGGGATCGATCACCCCGAGGCCAACAGAACGGATATCCAAATAACAGAACGGATATCCAAATAAGTAAACGGCTACCCAGGAATCGATCACCCCTAGGCCAACAAAACGGATATCCAAATAACAAAAAATGGCGGCCCGGGGATCGATCACCCCGAGGCCAATAGAACGGATATCCAAATAACAGAACGAATATCCAAATAAGTAAACGGCTACCTAGGGATCGATCACCCCGAGGCCAACAGAACGGATATCCAAATAACAGAACAGATATCTAAATAAGTAAACGGCTACCCAGGGATCGATCACCCCGAGGCCAACAAAACGGATATCCAAATAATAAAATGGATATCCAAATAAGTAAACGGTTACCTGGGAATCGATCACCCCTAGGCCAACCAAAACGGATTTCTAAATAACAAAACGGGTATCCAAATAACAAAAAATGGCGGCCCGGGGATCGATCACCCCGAGGCCAATAAAACAAATATCCAAATAACAGAACGAATATCCAAATAAGTACACCACTACTCGGGAATCGATCACCCCTAGGCCAACAAAACGGATATCCAAATAACAAAATAGGTATCCAAATAAAAAATGGTAGCCCGGGGATCGATCACCCTGAGACCAACATAACGGATATCCAAATAACAAAAATAGTGACTCATGAATCGATCACCCGAAAAGCCAACAAAATAGAAATCCAAATAAGCTAAATAAACAAAATCGTCCCACCAAGAGGTCTAAAATAAGTTCACAATAACAGCCCAAAAAAAAGGCCACACAAAACAAGCATGAGGACGGTCTTCCAACTCGCAGAAAGCCAGACTGACCAACATCCTACCAATTGGTGCAGGATGACGTCATGCCTTTTTCAGGCCCCTCACAGTCTCCCGAACTACAGAGGATCGGACTCTCCAACGACTTAGCATTGAGACCAAGAAAGCATACTCTCATGCTCCGGGGGCAACTGTTACGGTCATCAAACCTGGCATGTGATGAAACGCCCAAACAATGCGCTCCTCGCCTGACCATGAAATGGCCAGGAACTCCCCAAATCATCGACTTCGACTGGAAAAACCAAACAACGATCTCCTTACCAAACCACAACGGCAAGGAAAAGGTTTGTCCAGCGATGAGACTGAGCACCCTCACTCTCTCGCTCCGGGGGCAACTGTTACGGATCCAGCCCACGAATTCTATACCCGGAATGGTCCCCGAATCTGATTACCCAGGTCCGACCCGATTCGCCCTTCCAGAAGGCCCGGAACCGGCCCACTAGAGCTCCTAACCAACTTTCGAATTCAAACGTCTCCCTTATCTTAGTCAAGTAAGATAAGATAAGATAATTCAAACGTCTCCCTTATCTTAGCCAAATAAGATAAGATAAGATATTCACCATCACTTATAAATAGAGGACCCAGGTTCCTCCAGGTATTCATTCATTCCTCATACCTTATACCTCTCAGATCCATTCTGACTTGAGTGTCGGAGTGTCTTTGCAGGTACCTCCCCCCCATTGCTCCAGTCAAGTGATCCGGCATCTGCCTCAACCCGCAAGTTCTCAATCCATCTCTTAACCCGTACCAGAGACATCTTATATATATATATATATATGAGCTGTGATTCATATCTTTCTCTCTCTCTCCCTGTGACCCTGTGTCTATATATATATATATGGTACGGGACATCTTTTATATATATATATATATGAGCTGTGATTCATATCTTTCTCTCTCTCTCCCTGTGTCTATATATATATATATATATATCACACGAGCAATTATTCATCCTATTTTTTCCTATATAAATGTTAGTGTTTCTTTTTTCATTCAATTTCTTATTCAAGTTCTTATTCATTTCAATTACTTCTTAGCAAGAATATGTTATTGTCTCTATTTATATTCAACTAAAAAATTTGTACTATTTAAAATAATTTTTATTCTTTTTAACTAAAATATTGATATTTTGCAACAAAAATTTCTATGCTTTATTTTCATTATTATTCAACTAAAAAATATGTACAATTCAAAATAATTTATGTGCTTTATAACTAAAATATCAGTGTTTTTAAACAAAAATTTTTTGTGCTTTTATTATTTTATATTTTTCTTAAACTACTTTGTCTTTTTTTTTTCTTCTTCTTCTTTTTTTTCTCCTTCTTGTTTCATTCGCTCTCATTCTTCTTCTTGTTTCACCTTCTCAAGAAGAATAAAAATAAGGAAAAAAAGAAAAAAATCAAACAAATAATAAAAAAATAAAAAATATTATAATAATACTAGAAAGAAGAAATAATTATAAAAAAATCACAAAAATAGCAGTTGGAACAGAAGAAGAATGGGGAGGAGAATAAGGTGGAAACACCCAAAAAAGAAGAAGTGTTTGTTTCATGCACACGTTATATGAGTGATTTTTGTTGGGTTTTGACCAACTTGATTGGACTTATTTACTAAAAATATTTGTACGTATAGCAGTATTGTTTAGAAAAGAATTGTTAAGTTTGTTAAAGAAATCACTATTAGATCAGTTTACATAAAAAATATGTGAAGTGCAAAGACTCATAATATTTACATAGAAACTTTGATAAAGTCATAATCTTAACACCTCAGTTTGAAAACATATCATGGTTCTGAGTTAATTCAAAGATGTTTCCAAATGAGCACAAACTATTCTCAAATTTATAGTAGTGTAATTTGGTTTAAGATATGAAAAGATAAAATATTTAGATTACAAATTTAAAGTCTTTTCTAATAAAGAAATTACAGAAGAATAAAAAGGCAAAAAGAAAGTTTAGAAAAGTTTTACAACAATTCTTTTCAACGTTCTCTCTTTATCTATTCCTTTAGAATTTATAGCACTAAGTGAATTAAATATCCATTGAAAACTCTCTTTTGCCATTGTATCATTTTTTCTTAAAATGTGCATAAGTGAATAGTGATTTTTATTTGCATCTAAATCATTAACTTTTAAGGTAGCTTCATATTGTTTTTTGCATATGGTAAGAAAAAAGTTTTTTTTTTTTGAAAAATTGTCTAACTTGTTGGACAACTCATTTTGAATTGTTAGTCAATATGCAAATTTCACTTAATGACTTTCTAAGATAAGCATTTTCACGCCTTAAGCTTTTTATCACTTACGAAATATCGACGATCTTTTTGAGGTAGTCTATCGAGGTAATACTCAAAATGACTCTTGAAATTTAACTACTGACTCATTTGATCATCTAATTTTTAATTGACCCAATTTATACCCTGAAATTTTAAGGCGTGGCTTAAATTGGCCCTTCCATCTAACTCCATCACTAGAGTGATGACTTGGCACTCAAACCTCACCACATGCCTCTACTTCTTTCACTTACCATCGCCATCACCACCTCTCCTCTACCAACATCCTCCCTCCCAACAAACAATAACATTCACAATCCACCAACATCCACACATTTCTACTACCATTTATGAAGGGTCTTTCTATTATCTGATCCTTCTCTTTCTCACCATCACCATCGCCATCTTCCCTCTACCAACGTCCTCCCTCTCCAACGAACAACATTAACAACAAGGTTCTGAAAATCGAACTGGTCATCGAACCGCTCTAACTACTGGTTTACTGGTTTATAGGTTCAACCGGTTCGACCGTAATTGAACCGAAAAAACTGTTTTATAATAAAATAATAAATAAAATATAAATAAACACATTGAAACATATATATATTCTAATATAAATCTTAAAATATCATCCAAATTAAAAGTACTACATAAACTAGAATATTATGATCTCATTCAAATACAAACTCAAAAGTCAAATAACAAAAACAACCAATCAAACATAAACATGCCAACATCCAACTGATTCAAGTTTGATAAAAAATTTCACTTACAATAGAAAGCATTAAAGTTGTTGATGGTAATACAGCAGTTCCTCCTGAAACATAAAGACCCTCAGAATTAATACTTCTTGCAACTCGCTTGCATTGAACTCCCTGGTATTTTCAGAAGAATCAAAACAAAAATATTGGTGTAACACCACAAGAATGAACAAACACATAAATATAATTACAAAATCAAAGGACTTGGCACAAACATAATGGTGAAAATCCACAAATCAGGGGCAGTAATGCACATCTGACTAGAACCAAAATAAATCTTCCACGTATTTTGTATTTTGCATTTAATCTTTCTAGGAATATCTAGTCTTTTCTAAACAAAGTTACAAGTAACAATTGTCATAAAAGGACACCACTTAACATATCTTTAAATAATTTATTTTCAACTATTTAAAAAAATTGACTTAATAAAACATGGATGATCCAAAGTAAGAATAAGAATTGGAATGGCATACATACTTTCATGTTCTCAACAATTCTCTCAGGTGTCTTCTGAGCAGCATGGAATGCATATATATTGTTGTAGGCCACATCAAAAGCTTCCTTAACAGCTCCATCAAGCTGTACTCCCATAAAACAACATGAAGTTAAACAGTAGAAAAAGCTGACTCTTACTCAAATCAGAAAATTAGTTGCGGAATTTCAATTTCAATTCAAGAGAAATAAACAAACAAAACCTATCTATCAATTAGTTGCAGAATTTCAATTTCAATTATTCAGTTGAAACATTAGTTGAAACAGGCAAACAATTATTCAATCAATTATTCAATCACTATATTAGTTCACACTTCACAGTTCACAGAAAAATAATTATTCAATCACTATATCACCATATCAGTTCACAATTGAATGACTTGAATCAGAGTTCACAAAACTTCACTATATCAGTAAACCACATATCAGATATCAGTATATCAGAGTTCACAGAACTTCACAGAATCAAGCAATTATTCAATCATAAATTCATAGTTAATAAAAAAATTACCTAGAGAACACGCAAGAGATAGTGGTTGCGGAAGGGGACAGAGACACCGAGAGACAGAGATAGAGACACCGAATGACCAAGGGAGACAGAGACACCGAGAGACACCAAGGGAGACAGAGCATGCAAGAGTGGTGGAGCAGACGGTGGCTTCGAAGGTCGCGATGGCTGATGCGCGATTGAGGCTTCGAAGGTTGCGCGATGGAGGCTTCAAAGGTTGCACTGGCAGCTGTGCGATGGAGGGGAAGTGAGCGAGCACGAGCGGTGGCTGTTCGAAGGAACGACGACGACGGCGGCATGAGACGGTGGCTAGACGGAGGTGAGCTCGATGAGATTGAGGAGCCCTCCCACTGACTGAGTGTGTGTGCGAGACTGAGAGGAGCTCGATTAGGGCTTGGCTGCGCGATGGAGTAAGAGTATGGGATTGCTGGTGATTGAAACGGCAATGTTTAGTTGCCTTCTCTAAAAACCGGTCGGGTCACGGTTCGGTTCGACCGACCGATTCAGCAGTTCGATAGCGGTTTCTGAAATATGCAATTTGTCTATTGCTCGAACCGCTTTTTTCAACGGTTCACATTTCGACCGGTTTGACCAGCCGGTTGGAACTGATTTTCAGAACCTTGATTAACAATCACTAACATTAACAAATTGAAGAGAAATATAAATAGAAAAAGAAAAAAAAAAACACAACACCACACTTTAAATTCCTCTTAATAGAAACACAAAGATGGGTACAATGGGTGAGGGTGCTTCTGAGGGTGTTTCAAATTTGGGACAATGAGTGGTGTGACCTTGAAATTGATGGTAACATTGAAAATACATTGCTTAACATGTATGCTAAGTGTGGTTACATGAAAATGGGGTTCAAGATTTTCAACATGATTGTGCATAAGGATGTTATTTCTTGGGGTGCCATTATTTGTGGCATCGCAATGAATGGTCACAGTAAGCAAGCATTGCAACTCTTTTCACAAATGGTGGTTCATGGTGGTGTCCCTAACGATGTCACATTCATTGGTTTGCTGTTTGCAGTTATGAAAGAATGGTGAGTGTAGTTATTATGCTCTTCAAAGTTATGGCGGTGGAAATGTGTGGGTGTTGGTAGGTTGTGAATGTTGTTGTTTGTTTGGAGAGAGAGTGTGTTGATAGAGGGGAGGTGGTGATGGCGATGGTAAGAGGAAGAAGGAGAGGCATGTGGTGAGGTTTGGATGCTACGTCATCACTCCGGTGATGAAGTTGAACGAAAGGGCCAATCTGAGCCACATCTTAAAATTTCAGGGTATAAATTGGGTCAATTGAAAATTATAAAGTTAAATTGAGTTGGTAGTCAAATTTCAGAGGTCATTTTGAGTATTAACTCGTAATCTATCACTTGAAATTGTATTTTTGAGATGGACAAATTACTTAGATTCAAATTAGGAGGTTGTTTAACACTTTTTTTCAGATTCAGAAATCACCTAATTTGCTTATATTACTTAAAAAAAATTTCTTAATACATTTAAACAATTAAGTAAACGTTAGATAAAAATTAATGAAATTATTAAATTATATTGAGTTTATTAATCATTAAAACTCAATTTGAAATATGATGAAACTAGAAAACTAAACAATACTAATTTTTTACTATATATAAATTCAAGGTACATAATTTGATTAAACATTTTTTCAGGATTTCACAGTCTCTCAAAGAATAAGTACCTTTACCCTACTCTAGTTTACATGTCGAACTACAGGTCCTAGCCTGAAGGAATCTTTAGCAAGTCTTCATTTTAATATCCATCAAATTCTATTTTATTATTCTAAATTGTGTTAAAAATTATAGAATTTATCAACTAATTTACTTAATTTTAACTTAATTAATTGAATTTTTCAAATCTTGCTTTTGATAAACTTGTGTGTGAAAATATAAATTTTTTGCTCCTAATTATTAGTTTCTTAATCTCTTTTTATACCATTCGATGCCGTGATGAAATTTTTTTTAAGTATTTTAAGATTAAGATAAATCAATGGGCTCAAAGAATCGAAAAGAATGGAGCGAAAAAGTGAATTTGAGAAGTAATTCGGAAGAGAAGCTGTCTGGCAGCTTGCTTAAATGAGATTGTCTTGCACATACGAAAATCTCGCGTAAGATTTTCTCACCCATACAAAAATCTCGTGCAAACAACATTTTCTCACATGAACGAGAATCTCGCGTACACGAGGTTGGATCACAGGCCTTGATTAATGAAGCATGTGTATTTACGTTTTGGGCTTTTCAAGGGCCCTCAACAGCTGTGGGAGATGATATTTTGAAGCCAAAACTTAGAAAAGGGGCTACACTACAACATACACACTCATTTTTTTTTAGAGTTTAGGACCTTGAATTCTAGAGAAAAAATGTAAAATCCCTATTAAACAAAAATTAAATAGGAGCTAACAGAGGTGGAAAAATTTAGAATCATAATTTGAAAATTTAAAGGTGATATTTGAATTCGAAAAATTTTTTCGAGTTAGAAAACATAATTTTTGGCATAAAAATGTGAAGTGGCATTTTAGCCGGCAGTACCCGCTTAAGTTTGTCCGGTACTACGATTGAGAAAATTAATTGTGAGTAAATAGGGTAAAAAATTAAATTTTAATTTGGAAAAGTGAAAATAATTAAAACGTGAATTAAAACACTAATTTTAAAGGTTTTGACCCAAAATTGGGTCAACGGGCTAAACCGATTGAACCGTGTCCAAGTTAGGCTCAAGCCCAACATATAAATAGCCTTGTTAAAGCCATTTCAGAATAATACAACCCTCATTATTGAAAGTGTGCAGCTGTAAGAGAAGAGAGGGATTGAGAGAAAATCCTAACTCCAAATTCTTCAAACCACCATAACTTCCTCTATAGAGCTCCAATCACCACACTGTTTATGGCCACGCAGAGCCGTCGTCATCCTCTACAATTCTATTTGAATAGATTGGTAAGAACCTCAACTTTACCTACCCCATTTTTGCAATACATAGCAAATTCGAAAATAAGTTATCGGTATTAAGAAATATTGTATTTTGGTTATTTAGGGGTGCTCTAGTATAAGTTATTGATGAATTTTATTAATAAATTCCATAGGTTAAGGTAAGAAATCTCCAAACTCTTGTGATTTATCAAATCTCATGAACTCTAGATTAATGTATATGTGAAATTGGTTATGTTAGTGTTATTGAGTGAATTTGGCACACTTTGGGGACTAAAATTTGCTTGTGAAACTTTTGGGGTGAGCCTTGGAGTAGAAAATTCAAGTGTTGGGTGTGAACTACCATCATTAAAGATACAGTTTAAGTTTTATTTAAATACCGTGTGGTGTGATAAGAATTCCTAGGTTAGATGCCCCTAGGATTAAGTTTGAATGGTTTAATTGAATGTATTAGTATGTATAGCGAATGTATGAATGAAATTGATATTGGATAATGATTATGCATATATGAATTTGTATTGAATTGATAAATATTAGACCGAAGGTCGTGGAATTGGGTCAGAGGCCGTGAAGGTAAACTCGGTAAGTTTTTAAATGGTTATGATTGAGGTTGAATTGTGAAATTGTTGGTTTGAGGTTGAAATTGAGGTTGAATTGTGAAATTAATGGTTTGAGGTTGAAATTGAGATTTGAGTTCTGAATTTGAATGATTTAGGGTTGGAATGTGTGAATTGCATAGGTTTGAGTATAAATGATGGTGAATGAGTAATTTGGATTGGTTAGAGGTCATTATGTTGAGTTGATATCGATAAGACTTGCGAATCTTTGGTAATTTGGTAAATTCTATTTTTTTTGGTAAAAATCGGTTTTTGACCAACTTCGACGGATTGTAACTGTGTCCTCGGAATTGAAAAATCAGCAAAACTATATTTGTATGAAAATTTATTTATCAATGTTTCCAATGGTTCAAGAATAGTTGAAAAATGAATTTTGTGAAAAAAGATATGGTTTTTTTTGAACGCCTGAAAACTCTGTTTAAAGCCTAAATGATGAATTATGGATAGCGGAGTATGGTTAGGACTACGAGGAAGATAACTTGCTGGTGAAGAAAGAGGTAAAGTGAATGATAAGGGTGGCAGAAGTGTTGTTTATGTAATGAGCTTGATGACTATGTTAAATTATGATTTATGGCTGATAATGATTATGTGAACTTGATTGGATAATGATAAATGAGGTGATTAGTGATGAGTATGTGTAACTTTTCTCTCTATTGTAAGGTGTGTCGGGCACTATATCCCATGAGTGTGATGGGCACTATATCCCGAGAACATAGCGGGTGCTATATCATCCCAAGAGTGTGGGAGCACCTTATCCTGGGAAGTGTGTCGAGCACTATATCCCATGAGTGTGACAGGCACTATATCCCAAAAGCGTGGCGGGCGCTATATCCCAAGAGTGTAGGAATACTTTATCTCGGGTAATGCGATAGGCACTATATCCCATGAGTATGACGGGAACTATATCCCAAGAGTGTGACGGTACTATATCCCAAGAGTGTGGAGGCATATCTGAGAGAGACAATAATCGAGTTAGCTACCAGGTGTGTCGGGTTCTGGCAAAGTAATCGACAGGTGAGCTCACGGCCAGTAAAAAAGGCATGCATCATATGCATTTATGTGTCTTATTTGGTTTTGTATTCGTGGGTTTGCGTAACTGATATTCATGCCTAACTACTATATGTTCTGTTTGCTGTAACTATAAACTACTTGTGTTTTCTTTGTATGCATTGTTTGTCTGTGCACCGGTATTTCGGAGGGTTAGAAGAAAGGCGGTGAACTTAGGGACTTAGGTTAGAACTATGATAAAAACCAGGAATCCTTAAATTTAGATACCTCGCCTTATTTTATGGTCTTAAACTTGAGTTTTAAGTTTGAATCTTTTGTAGAAATTTCTAAGATCGCCTTCGGCTTTCCCAGGATATTATATGTTAGTTATGTGGGCACCGTTACCATGCTGAGAACCTCTGGTTCTCACCTCATACATAGTTTGTAGTTTTCAGATGCAGAACATGAGGCACCTCGCTGAGGCATTCTGAAAGTTTCTGAAGCGAAGGATTCTAGCTTTTTGGGGATTCTATTTTGGTTTTCGATATATATATGTAGATACTTTATATCTCCATTGTATATATTATGTTTTATCCCTCTTAGAGGTTGATTCGGAGAAACAGGTTCTGTAAACAGTATTTTGGGTCATTTTGAGATTCTCATGTATATATGTATATATGTTTATACGCTTTGCCCGGTTTTAACTTCGAACCAGGTCAGAAGCTTTGTTTTCTGTATTTTAGAACTCTTCTTTTATGTATTTATGTTTGCTTTACTCTTATCCTATCCGGTTTACGTTTATCGCTTACGTAAATGATGCGCTTTTTTTATTTAACGCTTTTGTTTAACTTTCCTTCAAAAGTTTCCTAGATATAAACTCTTTTCAACTATATATATATATATTATTCTTAGAGGTCGTAGCGCATCGCCACCTTTGTTTTACATCCTAGGTGTAAAGTTTTATGTGGTAGGGTGTTACATCAGTCACTATTAAATACACACATATAGTACATATACGTAGTTGATACATTATTTATTCAGTTTTTCTAAAAAAAAAATAAAAAAATATTTTCATGTATAAATATATAATATTTTAAATAAACTATATTTTGATAAATATTTGATAAAAAATTATATTATATAATAATATTTTTAACAAAAATAGTTAGTTAATAAGTATTGAATATAATAATCTAATTATTTATCAAATAATATAAAATAAAATTTAATTATTTTATATTTTTATGTTGTAGTTTAAAATATTATTTTAATATAATTTTGTAATTATCATAGAAATTTTTTTGTATAATAATTAATTTCAATAAATAAAGAATATTTATATTTTTTGTATTTATGTTTTATATTTTTAATTACGTAAGTTTGATTAGTTTAGGTCTTATTAATATAAATAAATATATAATGTGATAGGCATGTATTTAGAATTTTCTTATGTATTTCGTTTTTTTTAAAAAAATTGAAAAAAATGAAAAAAGTTAATATTTTCATCTATTATATATAATATTTTAAATAAATTATATTTTTAAGATATTTTGATGAAATATTATATGATATAATAATATTATTAACAAAAATAGTTAATTAATAAATTTTAAATATAATAATCTAATTATTTATCAAGTAATATAAAATAAAATTTCAATTATTTTATATTTTTATGTTACAGTTTAAAATATTATTTTAATATAATTTTTTAATATTATAAAAATTCTTGTATAATAATAAATCTTAATGAATAAAAAATACTCATATATTTTGTATTTATATATTTTATATTTAATTATTTAAAAATAAAAGATTCTATTGCCATTTAAAATATTGTGTATTAAAATATTGTCATTTAAAGTATTTATTTATGTAATAGGATATTCTGTATTTATTAGAATTCATCAATACTCTTCTTTTATATTAGCCTTTAATTTTCATCTAATAAAATCTAATGGTCTATATAAATATGACACATTCAATAAGCACATAATTGTTGTGCTCATTTTAGACATACTTTTTTTACATTTAGGTAATATTAATATGTATTCTTATTTTATATATTTTTATATATATATTAAGATTATTGTGGATAAATTTTTTTATTTTAATAAATACACAATAAATAAATTAAAAATTTAAATTTTGTATCCTTTATATTTTTTAATTAATAACTTCAACGTTGTGTACTCTTAATACACATTAGTTAAACTTTTTTTTAAGTAAAATAACAAATTAGTCCTAAGAATTTTCAAACTCTCTTACCTAACCAAATAAAATTACAATCCAGCCTCTTAACTTTACCCGACCAAAAAAACCATGGAAAAGAATAAATAAAATAAGAAAAAGCATGTTTAGTCTTTCCGATTTTAAGGATTAATCAGTCTCACATTGTTTATGATAAGGACCAGATCATTATTTCATTTGAATGAGTCAGAAACTAAATCCCTTTCTCTTATTTTTCCTTCCTGAGTGTGGTATTATTTGGAATGTATTATAAACACGAGACATTCTAAATCAATACTAGTTTAGCTATTACGTTTTGAAGTTAGAAAGATAAAAGCAACTATGTACAAGGTCCAAGAAGGGAAAATGTGAACCAAATAAGTGGAGAGGACAATGCTTAGAATTGAAATGATGGGGTAGACCCCAAATTTAAAGATTTCAAAACATCCAATAATACATAATAATAATAATAATAAAAATAAAAAACACTTTTTTAAGCTTTTCTTATAATACCAAAACCTAATCAAATACAATCTCAAAATAATTGAAATATATATATATCAACTCCACAAGACTCCAGAAGAGAAAAAGCCGATTTCACCATATGTGAAGCTCCTCAATCTTCGCTTGACTTGATTTTACTCGACAGCAAGGGGCACAGACTCAGCCTGAGGTAACAAGAACAAGATATCTTATTAGCTAAACATCAAAAATAAAAAATGAACACATAAATGAAGGAAGCCATTGAACAATGTTACAAGAGAAGAGAGTTATGCATACCAGCATGCGGTATTTGAGGGCATAGAACATCTCAAGGTAACGCTTGCTCTCGCGGCGGTCAAGGTTGGTCACATGCTTCCAGAAGCCGTAGACTCCAGTGAGAGTCAGCAGGCGGTCGGAGTAAATTTGCCACGTATACCTGTGAACAAGGCAATGCAAAAGAAGAGGAGAATTGAGCTTAGTCACGCAACTACACATTAAAACGTTTCCCAAAATTAGATGGTCTACTATAGTTCCAAGTGAAATTTCAAGTAGTAAAATGGTGCGATAATTAATAATGATCCTTAAAACCATTGATTTGGTGTCAAAGTTTATACACCAAATTTCAACCATTAATCTTGTGTTGACTAGCTCATTACTTTGATACTAAAGACCAATGATGAAAAGACAGCCCAGTCCACAAACATTCCATGTTGATGTATGATATGGAAAATGACCAATCCAAAAAAGTGTATATAAGCAGCCTAGCTTGATGAAAATTTAGTGCAATTCTTTTAAATTAAAAAAAAAAGATTGCTTACTTCTCATGAATACGCTTGAGACCACCCTGAGAGATCTTGTCCCAGTGAGATGGATCAGCCTTGCTCTTCTCGAAGAAATCAACAAGAATCTCAGCAGCACGATCACCATGGTAAGGATCAATATGGTAGCCAGATTTTCCATTGACAATGATCTCAGCAGGACCACCATTGCAAGTTGCAAATGTTGGCAATCCACAAGTCATGGCCTCAACAACTGTCAGACCGAACGCTTCGTAGATCGCAGGCTGCACGAACGCACCTTTGGTGTCGCAGATCACACGGTAAAGCTCTCCATTCCTCACTCTGTTCATTTGTGAGGAGATCCACCTGAATTGGCCGTTTAGCTTGTAAGTCTCAATGAGGCCATACATCTTCTTCATCTCAGCTTTCTCTTCCAAGTCCTTGGACTCCTTCCGCCTGTCTCCGGCTACCACGACAAGGTTCACGAGCTCCCTAAGGCGGGCGTTCTTGCCATACCACTCAACAAGTCCTGTGATGTTCTTCACACGGTCCAACCTCGCCATGGTGAAGATAATTGGCTTGGTACGATCCTTCAGTACACATCTGTTTCCATGGCATCACATTAGCAAAATTAAAGAAGCATAACTAAGGAAGACAATAAAAGAATGGAAACTAACATGTGCTCCTCGTTCTCTACATTGCTATACAGTAGCTCTTCAATCTCCGGGTGGAAGGATGTCAACCTGCGCTCGGTTTCAGTGTATGGGAAGTAAATGCTCATGTCGGCACCAGGAGAGACAATGTTAAACTTTGGATCGAAGACATCAATGCCGTGGACAACACGGTAGAGTCCAGGAAGGGTGAAGTGAGTGTGGCTCTCATATTGTCCAACAGTGTCCTTGCTGTAGAGTTACATAGAAATAACAAAGAATTAATTCAGTTGAGTAATGAGATAAACAAACATAGAATATAAACTATAAAGGGATGTATATCTGAGGTATCTATCTCACCTTCCAGCAATTTCTTGGAAGGTACTGGTGATGATGAAATCTGTGTGGTTCATTGCAAAAAGATCAGCTGTGAATTGGCATGAGAAGTGATATTTGTCATCAAATTTCTTCCAGTAAATGTCAGATTCTGGATATTTGGTCTTCTCAAGTGCATGAGCAATGGTACACTAAAACAGGGGTTAAAAAGAAAGGGAGAAAAGATTTAGGCCTTTGGGTAAAGAAAGTGTAAAGGAATGAACAAGGTGCTGAACTTCAATGCAAACTAACCTGAGTTACACCCAATTTGTGTGCTAACAGAGAGGCAACAATGTTTCCATCACTGTAGTTTCCAACAATCAGATCTGGCTTGCCTTTCAACTCTTTGGCAAGTTCATGAGCAGCATCCTAGTTAAAAAGAAAAATTGTATCAAATCTGAATGTTAATTAAATTTGAAAACCATCAAGATGTTCTAATTATGTGCCAATTATGATGAATAAACTAAAAAAAATCACCTCAGTGTAAGTTTCTAGGTAGGGCCAGACTTCGAATCTTGAGATCCATTTGCGAACAATTCCTTTCTCTGTTCTAAAGGGAACTCGAAGAATGTGGCAATGCTCAGTGCCGAATACCTTCTCAAGCCGTTGGCCGCAAGTAGTTCCAACAGCATCAGGGAGAAGCCGGGTGAGCTGCATTTTAAAAGCAATCACAGGCTCAAGTTAGTGAAATTCAATTCACTATATATAAGTCAGCTAAATATTTACATCTGGAATAGGGAGATACAATGAGAATGCGAGGGGTGATGTCCAAGCCTTGTTTCTTGATGCGGTTGAGCATCTCATTCTCCAATGCACGAACTTGATCCAAGATGTAAACAACCTGATTATAGAATCAAGAACAGTTTATGCCAATTAACATTATTGAGGAGTAAAATGTTAACACGAAAAATAGAATTACAAATTTTATGATGTGATCTGGAGTTCTCAACTAACCTGGCCACCAGTATCAGGGTATCCCAAGACATTGTCTTGAGCAAAGTAACCATGGGGAGAAAGGATCACCACATTGAAGACCATAGGGATCCTTCCAAGGAATGTCTCCAGGGTACAAGGGTCAGGTGCCTCGAGGAGATCCAGGAGAAGCTGGATCATCTCGAGGACACGCTCGGCGGTGTCACCCCACCCTCTCTCCAAACCTATCTCCTGGAATTTGTGCTCGAATACTGAGTAGGGTGTTTCGGGAGCAAGTGTAACCAGATAGTCCTCTGCCTTTCTCAGAACATGTTGAAGAGAATTCAGGTTTTGAATCCTGTCATTCAACATCATAGTCTGCAAACAACAAGACTTTATTGGTAAATCCAATAATATACCTACAAAACCAGTAATGCCTCATAACTAGTAAATTTGCACTTCAAATTCAGTTATTAGACAAGCCTCTTATGTCAATTACTGTTAATTGTTACTTAAAACAAAACGTCTATTATTCGTTTTTCTCATGAACAATAAGGCCAAGGTATATGCCTCTGCCATCTATGACTGGTTCCAGAGGTAGTTACAGATCACTGCCCCCACCCACCTAAGTGATCATCACTTCAGCAAAGGGAATCAAACTCGCATCTTTTAGGATACAAGGTCATTGCTTTACCAACTGTGCCAATCATCTTTTATTGTTCGAAAATTTGTGAATTTACTGCCAGAAGTGCACAGAGCATACCTTTCCATTGTAACTATGAAGCCTTAGGAACTCCAACAATGGCTGCATGCTCTCCTTGCCATGGAAAAGCTTAGCGGAAAGGTGGCGGTTAAGGAACTCAACGCCATTCCCAATTGACTTGTTAAGTGTTGGGCGGGGGAAGGATGCGTTAAAAGGCTCAAAGTCCAACTCAAGCACAAAGTTGCCGTTGGAACTACATCAACACAAACCAAAAAAAAAAATTGTGGACTTGTCTTAACACAACAAACGAAAGAGAGAACACTAAGCATTTGAAACTCAAAAACCTTTAGTTTATTACCTGCCATCAACAAGCTCTTCCTTGAACTTGAGGTACTCAGCAGGACGCAACTCATCAACAACAAGCGCGTGCACATTCACGCGCAGGTACTCCCAAACACCAGGCCTTGGACGAACTGCCAAAGCAACAAATGGTGGCAGCACTATGGCTTCCTGCAAGACACAACAAACAGAAACAACCAAATGAAATGACACAAAGTTCAACAAACCCCACCAAACAAACTTTAATATAAAGCAAAATCTAAAATGAAACTAAGAGGAAAATGTGGCAGAACTTTTACATGCAACCACTAATTTCTACTTTATTTCTTGTCAGCTGCTACTCCAATAGCAGAATCAGCTGAATTGTAGTCCCCACACGTAAATACAGTTTTTTTCAGGCTTAAATTCAATAAACGAGTACACTACAAATATCATTGTTCCCAAATAAATAAATAAAAGAATTACCTGAGTAGATCTCAGAACTTCTCCAAAGGCACCATCATATAGCTTCTGCCTCTTCTCTTCAGGGATTTCTTCAAACTCAGCAATGACCTGGTGATGCTGCAGGATTCCCTTGCCCTTAGCCTCGATCCTTTTTAACACCAAAAAAATAGTGTTACTTACGTTCACATCCTTGTACATTAAAATATCAAATTCATAAGAACAAATAAATAAAGACTAAACATCAAATTGGTGCCGATTAATTTCACGGATTAAATACTTTAGTTCTCTAACAAATTTAACTTTATTATTCAAAAAATTTTCAAAAATTACTCGTGTCACTGTTTTGCAATAATGTTTTTTTGAAAATCTAATTATTTAATAATAAAATTTATGAGTAATTTATTTATTTTACAGACAAATTAAAAATTTTATTAAAAGTGATGGAAAAAACAATTTATCTAATCAAAATAATTTTCCGAAAATTTTGAAGTAATAAAAATGTGTTAAAAACTAAATATACAAACTGAGTTGGATACTATATATTTACTCGTAAATAAATAAACAAAATAAGAATTAAAAAAAATGGCTACCTACCTAGCAAGAAGGGCCAAAATCTCATTCCTCTGTCCAGCAAGAGTCTCATCGAGCCTCTCCTTGAGAGAGTGAGAGCGAGTCAAAGCCATGGCCCCAAACGAAAAACTTCAACCAACTGCAACAAAGAAAAAAAGCAGCATGAGAAGAAACTGATCAGACTTTTTTCTCCAATTTTTTTTTAAAGGATAAGGAGGGTCACCAAAAGTCAAAACCAAAAAACAAATATTGAAAATTTGTAAAGAAAATTCCAGAAACACTAGATTGGATTTCAAGACCGGCCAACCTTCACCAACCACCATTTCCCAAATAAAATATATTAAAACAAAAAGTACTAAATATTAAATGCAGGTCCTGTAAGATCTCTGTGCAATAGGGAATAAAGTCAAGATGCGGTTTCATTTTTCCACCATTACCATCATTTTCTTTCGTTTAAATAATATTTTCATTAATTAGATTACTAAAAGAAAGACAACAAACAAATAAGCAAAAAGAAATCCATCTTATTTGATCTTGTTTTAACACAGAAAAGTTCCTCATTTGGAATGTGAAACACTGGAACTTTCTTTAGCATCAAAATTTGAGCAAAAAGACAACCACACAGAACCTAATCTGAGGAACAAAGTAGGGGAGTTTCACTTTCTAAGCACAGTGAACCAAGTCTCTAAGCTCTCTCTCATGGAAAAAAAAACATAGAACTGTATCTATATCTATAGAACAAGGATCGTGTCAGAAAATGTCTGATCCAGTGGTTAGTGGTAATTACAGCACAATGATGAGTTTGCTGAAAGAGGTAGATCTTTCAGAATAATAAGCTAAGAACATAAAGGAAAGAAGAAAGAAAAAAAGACAAAGAAAGAAAGAAAGAATACCAATGGAGAAAAGAGAATGAACGTAAAAAAGGAAGGGGTGAAGGAGAAGAACGGAATGAATGAATGGAAAGAGAGGTGGTGGATGCGTTAATTTATAGACAAGGAGCGCCAAAGGGGAATACCGGAGACACTTTACAGGAGAAGAAAAATACATGCAACAAACTTTACTCTCTCTCTCTCTGTGGGTAATTTTGTAAATGCACAACGTCAAAATTTACGTTCTTCACGAAGCCCGCAGTATCATATTCTATTTAATTTATTTACTGTATTATCATAGAAAAAAAAGTTATAGTATTTTAGTTATATTGCTTAAATAAATATTAATAAATATATTAGTTAAAAAAAAGAGAAAGTCTTGCGAACAATAAAGAATCCAAAAAAGTTTACTAGTGGAGACAAAACATAAATATATAACATAAAGTATATTTTTATTTTTAATATTTATAATTCTTTTAAAAATATTTTTTTATATTTAATTTGATTTAGTTTTATCTTAAAATTTTTAATTTATATTAAAATTATCCTTGAACATTAATTTTATCTAAAATTTTATGGACAAAAATAAAAATATCAAAATACGTAAAATAGTTTTAATACAAATAAATAATATTAGGAATAAAATTAAACAGGAAGACAAAAAAAATAGTTTATCTCTAATTATATTTTATTATTATAAAATATGATAATTTTTAAATTATTTAACTAATAAATTTAAATAATAATTTAAATAATAGTATATAATTTAAAATTTTATTCTTTTAGATTTTATATTTTTTTAAAAATTACGTAATCTTTTCATTGTTAATATAAACAAATGTTAATGCATATAATTTAATAAAAAAATAAGTTTAATAAAATAATTGTATTTAATTTGAGATTAATTTAACACAATAATTTTATGTATAAATAAAATTTTAAATTTAATAAAATAATTTTTATAATAATTTAATATAATGAGATCAAACATAAATGTTTAGTGAGAACAAATAAATATTATTATTATATATTACTAAAAAAATTTAAATTATAGTGAGAGTATGTACTTACTCTTACATCTCTCTAAGTAATAAATTTGTCGTTATACCATTAATATCACACAATATTCAACATCAAAAAAAAAAAATTAACTCTTAAAAAAGTATCTAAAATTCAATTAAAAAAAATCCAAAATTTGGAATTCGACAAAAAAAAAAATCATCAAAAATAAGTTTTATACTGGACTTGTTTGATAATTTATGATAATATTAGCTGAAATTAATTACTATACTATTAATTTTTTAATATTATTTTTAAAAAAAATAACTATGTTTAATCTAACATTTAACTACTTTTATTATTCTTTTATCTCTTTTTTGTTTAACTAAAAATTGATTATTTAGTTAGACCTTAATTTAATTTGACTGGAGTATCAAAATTTCTGCATAAAAATCTTCTTAAATTAGTCGACAGAAAAGGAAAAAAGACATAGCCCTACATGGGTTTTTCTCATTTTTTGAGCGGATCGGATAACATGCATTTTTCTTGTCTACCACGTCTGTTCGTTTCTATCCGGGCTGTGGGCACATCATACCTTCTAGATTATCATAATATATGGAATGTAATTGTTCTCTTTATACTTTCTCATTCTTTATACGTTTATTTGCGCATTGATTTTTAGATAAGGATTTATTATTATTTATTATTATTTTTATGACAGGATTCTATTTCTATATATTACGAAGGAGTTTTAATGTATATTTTCTCTTACTGCTTCAATTTATTAAAGAAAAAAAATGATGAAACAATAATTACTACATCTGTTTTTTATTATTATTATTATTATTATTATTATTATTATTATTATTATTAGAGAGACAAAAAAAATAGTTTAAATTTATCTTATTTAATATTTGTTAAACAATTAATAAATATTAAATAAAATAAATTTAGATTGTTTTAACTGTTTTTTTATCTCTCAAATATTATTGTATTATTAATTATGATAATATTAAAGAAATAAAAAATAACTAAAATTTATTTTATTTAATATTTATTAATTTTTATAATAATTAATAAATATTAATAAAATAAATTTTAACTATTTTTAATTAGTTTCTCTTGTTATCAAATATTTTCGTATTAATTAGATAAGGGCATAATTTTTTTTCATTTTTCGCATAGAATCCTTTCATAATAAGGCATTGGTATCTAAAAGCCTATATTTATATGCATGGAAAAAGAAATAAGATTATAGATCTTCGCCAAATACGTATACACATAAACGTTACCTATTTTCAACATATTATTGTATAGCAAATAAATTCAAGATAATTTTCTTGATGCGTAAGACAATATCCATCAAAATGAAGAATAAATAATATTATGAAGACATTAAAAATATGAATCAAAACTTGCCCAAATTACCCTGAATATTCCATGGCGATACCATGAAGAGATTTATCTGATACATACTTTTCTCCCAATGAATGTATACACTGCACAACATGAGAGTTTCTCGTTTATGCTTGTTGCCAAAAAGCTTATCAATTAAAGCAACAACTCACTATCTTTTAAATTGTTAATTAATAATTAATCTACTTTTAAAATTTGAATTTTTTATACAAAATATAAATTTAATTTCTATAAACTAATATTATAGAAGAGTTTTGTACTTTTGTACAAATATCCAGTAACAAATTCAAAAAATTTTCACAGCGAAACAAAATATATAAAATATAATAATAATTTTTTAGCTTAATATTATTCTATTATTTTCTATAATTTGTTAATTTTTTAGTTAGGTTCTTATAATTTAAGAGTTTATAATTGAATCATTATATTGGATAAAAAAATTAATTAGATTCTTAGTAGTTGTTATTTTTTAAAAAATACACACTAATCCTATAAAATTTGTCACTAATCATATTATTAGTATTTAATAATTAATTATGATAAAATTTGTCAATAATCATAATATTTTATATTATATTATTTTTAATAATTACAATAATTCTTTCATATATCTCCATGAGTACTATATATAAAGTGTTTCATTTAACGTTCATAAGTGTAAATTCTAGAGCCAAATTCTTTTGTTTTTTTTTTAACTATTTTATACAATAATAATGTATTTTTTTTATCAAAATTGATCTTTTTAAGATATAAATTAAAAGTTTGCTATTCTTTTATAAAGCCAACTTTATTTTTATTCTTTAAATTATATCATGAGTATTTTTACTCAATTTTTTTTTGTCCTTACAAAATAATTATCTTTTACCGCAATTATTTACAATACTTCGCATACATCATATTTTATCTCAAAGTTATTTCATTAATTCAGGTGCTAATTATATGGATATAAAAGTTCAACACATCGAAGAAGTAAACTTCATTTTGCTAAAAGATGATTGAATCTTCTTATATACTATATATAACTAACCTAATAGAATGTGGGTGAAATTATTTTCCGTAGAAAAGTTAAATTTATCATTAAACTAAATAGGATTATTCTTGCCTTGCCGTATTATATGAATAACTAAATGATGGAGCTTATTTAACAAGAGGATAGTCCAAATTTGCATGAATTTTACATATTTAATCTGGTCAAACTATTTTCATTAGTTGTCATAATCAAAATTATTCTAATGTATATGTGTCTAAGTTCTAGAATTGAATAGCATATGTTATTTAAATAACATAATTAATATTAGAATTTGATTAGTTTAATTTCAAAAGAATTTTAAAGTTAATCTTATTTTATTAATTAATTCTATTTAATTTAGATATGTAACCCTTAATTTATTTATTTTTAATTTTATTTTTTATTATTTATGAGTTTATTTTATTAGTAATATATATATATCCAAGTAATTTAGTAAAAAATGCTGCTAATAATATATATGATAGTGTGTCATATAATTTTGATATATTTTTAATCTATCAATAATTAAAAATTAAATTATTTAAAATAATAATAGTATTTCATTGTCAATAATAATAAATGCATATATTCTATTGTTCAAATTATTATGTTATTAATTAATAATTTATTTTTTAATTTTAAAAGTATTATAATTAAATGTATATACTCCAATTAAGGAGTAATTATATTAGTCTATTAATTATAATATTCAAATTAAATTTTGAGAATAAAATAATATTTTAAATTTTTTATCGTTAGAAATTTTATGATTAATTAGTTTGTTTTAGGTAAGTTATTTTGAGATTTTATTTTTTAATATATTAGGTATTATTTTATTTTGATTTTTTCTATTATACAAGTGTAATTACCCGTGCTATGCACGTGATAAGATTGAAATTATAATTTTAAATTATTTTTTTAAAATTAATTTGAATTATAATAATTTGATTAATAAAAAAGTCATATGTTATGCATTGTTTGATTTTTTTTAATCTAGTGTTAATTGGATTAACTCTAAAATAGTTATGAATCGGTTTTAATAATCTACTTTCTTCAATAAATCAGATATATATAATGAATGTGATCATAAATAATATAGTAATAATCAAATCCACCAACAAATATATTGGCTATTATCACACTATAAAATAAATTAAATATAAAGACTATTAGCACTTATAAAATCTATAAAATTGCACTGTCTTTGATTCGTGCAAGGGTTTACTTATCAAATAAACTTAAAATATGAAAAAAAAATATTTATAAAATGGACCTATCATCACTTAAAAGAATCATGAAAAATAATCAACTTACCTTATCATCCATGAGAATCATTTCTATGTAAGTCGTCTTGTTCTTTTCAAATTTGGATGGGACTTTCCATAACCTTATAATTCTTGCCTTTATTTTTCAAACTTTTTTATTACATAATCTACCATAGGGAATATTATTGATAGAATCGTAGTTAGTAGCCTTTAGATATGAAAAATAATAAACAGAAGAAAATCTATGTCTGAGGTACGAAATTTTTAGATGATAAATAATTATACACTAATTATACATGGTAATAATTAACAAATATTTTCAATGGAGATACTTGCTACAATTAGGTAAAATTTATGCCATTATATTTTATTAACCTTTATGATTAATTCAATAGAGATACTTACTCAATATATGTAACAGCCCAGACCACCCGCTAGCACGATATTGTCCACTTTGGCATACAAGGCCTCACGGTTTTGCCTTTAACGATAGGGATGATAGCCGAAACCCCCACACTCACTCGTCAAAACGCGTCATGCTAGGGAGAGGTATCCACACCCTTATAAGGCATGCTTCGTTCCCTTCCCCAACCGATGTGGGACCTTACAATCTACCCCCCTAAGGGAGCCCAGCGCCCTCGCTGGCACATCGATCCGGGTTCCGGTTCTGATACCATCTATAACAGCCCAGACCACCCGCTAGCACGATATTGTCCGCTTTGGCACACAATATCTCACGGTTTTGCCTTTGACGATAGGGATGAGAGCCAAAGCCCCCCACACTCACTCGTCAAAACGCATCATGCTAGGGAGAGGTATCCACACCCTTATAAGACATGCTTCGTTCCCCTCTCCAACTGATGTGGGACCTTACAATTTGACGCGTTTTGACAAGTGAGTGTGGGGCGCTTCGACTATCATCCCTATCGTCAAAGACAAAATCGTGAGGCCTTGTGTGCTAAAGCGGATAATATCGTGCTAGCGGGTGGTCTGGGCTGTTACATGGGGCTTCGGCTATCATCCCTATTGTCAAAGGTAAAATCGTGAGGCCTTGTGTGCCAAAGCGGACAATATCGTGCTAGCGGGTGGTCTGGGCTGTTATAGATCTGTAACAGCCCAGACCACCCGCTAGCACGATATTGTCCGCTTTGTCACACAAGACCTCACGGTTTTGCCTTTGACGATAGGAATGATAGCCGAAGCTCCCCATAATCACTCGTAAAAATGCGTCATGCTAGGGAGAGGTATCCACATCCTTATAAGGCATGCTTCGTTCCCATCCCCAACCGATGTGGGACCTTACAATCCACACCCTAAGGGAGCCCAGCGCCCTCGCTGGCACATCAATCCGGACTCCGGCTCTGATACCTTCTGTAACAGTCCAGACCACCCGATAGCACGATATTATCCGCTTTGGCACACAAGACCTCACGGTTTTGCCTTTGACGATAGGGATGATAGCCGAAACTTCCCACACTTACTTGTCAAAACACGTCAAGGGTCCCTTTTTAGTCTTAACTCACGGCAGCAACCACGAGAAACGAAGAAGGATTACACTGCAACAGCCTCTATTTTAATCATACAGTTTCTAGAACTCGACCCTAGGATATTAACATCATGAACTTCTCAAAATTTTATAGCAGAATAATAACGGTAAGAATTCCAAGGCTTGAATAAATTACCACAGTTAAAGAAAAAAATGCCGCAACGGAGGTGCATAAGCTCCGGCAGCTACCTCAAGTGACGACAACAACCCCATGCTCCGATGACAGCAACTGTAAAAAGCTCTGCAGTGACAACAATGTTCCAAGAATTCAGAAGAACGGAGATTAAAAATGAAACCCTTACTGACAGTGGATTCCAGTAACGGTAGTGCCGTTCCCCGGTAACCAGGCACGGCGGCGAGGCTCGGCAACCCATCCTCAACCGCGGCGACAAAGCGTGCGATGGCGGCGGCGGCTTCACGCTGCACGACAGTGCCTTCCCTCTCTCCACTGGAAGCTCTCTCCCTCGCTCTCTGCTCCAGTGACGGTGATGTTCGCGGCTTTATTCGGCGGCGACATGCACAGCCCTGACGGCGAGACAGCGCCGTCGTCCTTCCTTCCTCTCTCGGCGACAACGGCATTGGAAGATATGAATTTTTGAAGTTTATTGGTTGCTGTAGAATTTTTTGGTTTTCTGGTTCTGCAGTACCAACTTCCAAACGCTATAACTTTTGGTTTAAACGGGATTTTGAGTTGCTTTTAAAGGGATTTTGAATATCTGTGAGTCTACTTTAATTGAGTACCAATTTCATGTCCATAGCTACTTTGTAGAGTTAGTTATGTCTCTTGGAAGTTGGGCTGTTCGCAGAAAATTCAGAACCGATTACTAGAAACAGGGCAGCAATTCCAATTGACATTTAATTAACCAAATGAAGTGCTATGAATCTGAAACTTATTTTTCCTAAAACTTAGGGGTGTAAAGTGTATCCTCACCAAAATCTAAGAGTAATGGATTAAAATTGAATTTGTTATAGATTTTGCAAAAACATAGCTGCCTGTTGTATTTTTCTGAATCTTCTTAAGTGCAGCAGCAGATTTTTATTGAATTTGTTATAAATTCAATTCTAATCTAAAGGTGGTAAAACTTTGATTTAGATCCAAAGGGTATGTCCAAATTTGACTGTATGCATGAATATAGGTAAGTAAAAGTGTGTAAATTATCTCTAGGACACATTTAAAGTTAAACGGTGATAACTTAGAGATGAAGAAAGATAACTAATAGTTGGAGAAGATAGTATTTGATTTGATAAGATGAAGGAAGAGAGTAATGTAAGAAATTGAGACTTGATGATATTAATTAGTCAAGAATAATAAAAATGTATGATCAATGAGTTGAGTGAAATGGAGAATGACGAGATTGAGACATGAATTAGTATTCAGAATGAAAATGATAAATTGTAAGACATGATTGAATAACCTGAGCTTGAGGCGTTGTCTTCCCCATGTCAGCTGGGATTTTCCCGTGGTATTTATTGAGAAAGTGCAGTAATGTCGCGAATATGCCGGAGTTGCACATGTACGCTAATGATTGAACATTATTGAGCTTGGGGTACTATCTTCCCCATATCAGCTTGGGGTATTCCTTCCCCATGTCAGCTTGGGGTGTTGTCTCTTCTCCCCATGTCAGCTTGGGATTCGTCCCATGGATATTATTGAACTTGGGGCATTCTTTTTCCCATGTCAGCTTGGGGTCCTCCCCATGGTGTATTTCGAGTTTGAGAACATGTCGGGATGGCTACGTAACCGACAGTTGATATCAACAGCCATAGGACAGGAATGCATCATGTGCATTTGATTGTTTTTATTGCTATGTATTATCTGAGATTGCCTAATGATAACATGTCATCATGTCATATTTTTCTATGCTTTTTCTTTATTTTTTTTTTTTAGGTTTTATGCACTTTCTTGAGCCATAAGTAAGCCAATTGGGTAGAATTTCATGTTTCCTTTGATTCAATCAACCATGGATAAATTAATGCATTTTCATAAGATTTTGTGCTATAATTGTTATATATTATGAAAGAATAACAATCTCATGATTTTGAGCATAGCTTTGATGTGCTTGGTTGATTGATGATAGGTGAAAAGAGTTTTGAAGAAGGTTGAAGAAAGAAGAAATGGCAAGGAGCAAGAGAGAACAAAAAGCTTGAGCAAAAGCTTGCCTCAAACTTTTGGAAGAGTTGAATTCACCCTGGATGGAGCAAAAGCTTACACCAACGTTTGACCTCAAGCTTTTAGGCAAACGTTGGCACCACAACAAACACACTCTGGAGAAGAGCAAAAGCTTGCGCCAACGTTTGACCTCAAGCTTTTAGGCAAACGTTGGCGCCACAACAGGCTGAATGGGTATACTTCCAACAAGAATAACTTGAGCTACAGAGCTCCAAATGAGGTGATTCAAAAAGCAATAGAAAGTAGGAATCGAGAGCTTTCCAAGCATATATGGCACTGCATGGTGGACACTAAAATTGAGGGAGAAAACTGCCCCGCAATGTGCATAAACGAACATGGTGGCAACCTGCAGTGAGGCCAACTGACCTCTGCACCTTCGACGGAGTATAACTCGAGCTGTAGAGCTCCAAATGATGCGAATCCAATGACATTGGAAAGTAGACATTCAGGGATTTCCAACAATATATAATAGTATGGGGTGGACAATGCGTTTGAGCCTCCAGAACTGGCGTTTTCGACCACATTTGAGGCAAACTTTACCTCAAACGTTGCACACCAAAGCCAGCGATCCTGTCCTCTTCAAAGGAGCATAACTTGAGTTGTAGATGTCCAATTGAGGTGATTCTAATTGGGTTAGAAAGCTAACATTCAGAGATTTCCAACCATATATAATAGTCTATAGTGGAAATAAAATTGGCAACGTTGACAAGAGGACAAAGTAGCACCCCAAGGCTTGATATGCAACAAGAGGGATCCACATTTGGCTCAAAGTTTGACCTCAAACTTTGGCTCAAAAGTGGATGACAGCAAAATGGCCATCTGCATGATGAGTTTGGTGAATAAGTTTGAGTCAAAGTTTGCCTCAAACTTTGACTCAAGCTTTAATGGTTCATGGCCCGGTTCACAAGTGGGTTTCTCTCCAACTCCAAGAGCAATCAACAGAGGCCATCTTCAACCCAAATCCAAAGCAAGCAAAGCCCATTATCATCACTCAAAGGCACAAGAGATAGATAAAATAGGAATTTCATTTAATTGTAATTTGTCGTTAATTTCAATTTCATTTTCATTTTGTAAAAGCCTATATAAAGGCATTAGTTTCATTTCACCAGGAGGGGGGCTCTAATAGAGAGCATTGGAGGTTGGCTCCAGTAGGGAGCATTGGCATTAGAGAGCTCTCTCTCTTTAGTTTACTTTTCTTTGTTTTTGAGTCTTGGGTGGGGAATTGAAGGTGTTCTGTTTCATTCTCCCTCTGAGATTTCTCTCTGTTTACTTGCTGCATAATTTGAAGGAATTGTGATTTGGATCTAAATTGTCTTTACTGCTTTCTTCTCTATTTTCTTCTGCAATTATCTGCTATTGAATCAAGGAAGGGCTTGAGATCTAGACTTGTTTTCTAGTCTCTTTGATTCCCTGAGATCTTCAATTTTATTTTGTAATTGAGCTGAGCATCAGAGCGATCCTTAATTCACTGCACTTCACAATCTCAATTCTGTTTTAATTCCCAGCATCCAATTTTCTTTATTCTTCCGGTAATTTAAATTTCCAGTTACTTGATCTATTGCTTTCTTTAATTTTCAGCATCCACTCCCCTTTAATTTTATGCAATTTACATTTCTTGCAATTTAAGATTCTTGCAATTTACATTTCTTGCTCTTTAAGTTACTTGCCAATTTACATTCTACAACTTTAAATTCATTGTCCTTTACTTCCTGTTTGTTACAATTTCACACAATTCACATCAATGTTAGCTTGACTAAACTAATCACCCACTAAAGTTGCTTGATCCATCAATCCCTGTGGGATCGACCTCACTCACATGAGTTTTACTACTTGATGCGACCCGGTATACTTGCTGGTTAGTTTTGGGTGTTTTGGAAATTCGTTTTTCCACAAAAAATTCCCATCAAGTTTTTGGCACCGTTGCCGGAGATTGATTTAGATCAACAATGATTAAGTGGGTGAGAAGTCTAGATCAAGTATTTTCTTTGTTTTTGTTCTCTGTTCTAAGTTGAAACCAAGGTGTTTGAGTTATTGCCTCACTAAGAAATTCATCTCTGAGATATGAATTTCAATTTTCCTTGGTGTTGTGTTTTACAAAATTTAAATGGAGTTCAACTCATCTTATGATCAAACAAATTTTATGGGATATTACCCACCATCACCAATCTCTAATGGTGGCTGGGAATATCACCAAGAGAATACACATTCTGAGCACTCCAATTCATGGAGATTTGCTTCAGAGACACAAGATGAGCAAGAAAATCATATGGGATACCAACCACCACCACAAAATGATTCATATCATTATCCTCATGGTGGATGGAAGCATCACCAAAGAATGGAAGAGCATCCACCCTCACGTCCCAAATTCTCATTTGAAAGTTCTTCATCACCTGATTATGCCTCAACACAAAGTTTCCTCCAAAATCCATACAAGTCATCCCATCAACCACACAACTCATTCCATACCCCTCAACACAACTTCACCACAACACATCCATGTCACCAAAATTACTCTCAACCTTCATCTCTTGAATTAGCAGTTGAGGATTACCTTCAATGGTCCAAAGAACCTTTAGAAAGCCAATGCCAAGCCATTGAAATACACAGAAAACTCGTGAAAAGATACACACAACCCCAATCCTGGAAAGAAACCATCCTCAAGAAGATGAATGGGCCCTTAGAGCAAACAAGGGGGAACTTAGAACCATCAAACAGTGAGAATGAAGACCAATTTGTGGGTGAGGAAGTGGAAAAACAAGAACCAAAGGTCCCTGTGTCAAGTGAAATTGTACTGAAGAATGAGGAACATGAGCCAAGGATTTTACATTCACAAGAACTAATTGAAGTGACAATAGAACACGAAGATTCCCTCCCAAAGGACTTGATGGAAAGTTGTGAAGAAGGAATGGAGGAGGACAATCAAGAGAAGTCACACTCAATTGAAGCAGAGAAGTGCATAGAGGAAGGGCTCATGGAACCACTAATTCAAGAGGCTCTGGATGAAGATAAAACTCCAACAATCACACAACCACCAAGACTTGGATTCAAGAAAGTGAAGGCAATTAACAAAAGCACCGAGAAGAGGATTGTGACCAAGCTACAAAGGACAATATTCATGAAGAAAAGAAGGTCAACTACAAGCAATCCTTCCCCTGATCCAGCAAGCAAGCTCAATCAAGCCATTTGCAAAAGGAAGCTTGCTGAGGAAAGGCCAAGACAAGGGACACTAGCTGAATCCTTCCCTCCTTTGAGGTCATTTCTCTTAACAAACTGGAAGAAGAGGAAGAAAGTGAAGAACAACATGTCAAGCTAAAGACACTAAAAGAGCACTTGTTGGGAGGTAACCCAATCATAGGTAATAATTCTTCTCTGCTTTGTTTTCTTTCTTTGCTTTGTTTAAATTCAATAAATTGGTATATGGTTACATTCTAAGTTTGGTGTTGCCTTGCAACAAATTGTTTTCAATCTTTTTGGATGATTGCATCAAATTAAAAATGAAAGTAACACACCAAGATTCTAAGTTTGGTGTGCCACTTATTTTTCTATGCAATTTATTCAAGCAACACTACTTGTTTGCATAATCATAATGCCTCTGCAATTTTATTTTTCTCTTTTGGTTTAACATTTTAATTTCATCTTTATTCATTTACATTTTTTTATGCTTTCTTTTATTAACTGTGTTTGTTAATGCATCACCAAGAGAGCTTTATTCATGACAAGATTCTTGGCTTGGTGATTGTATTTAACATACAACAGTTTCATTTAGTCTTATTTCAAATAAAATTGACATATGGTTGCATTCTAAGTTTGGTATTGCTATGCAACAAAATTTTGTTCTAATCCTTATAAGATACTTGCATCAATTCCAAGTGAAAGTGTCACACTAAGTTTGGTGTGCCACTTATTCTTTATGCAAAGTATTATGCTCACCTTCTTAAGTTTGCAATCAAAATGTCTCTGTCTCTTGTGCCTTGATTGTTATCTGTCATTTTGCTTGCTTAAAACACATGTGCTACTAACATTTCATTGTGTAAGACATTCATGATCCATCTTAGCCCCATAGCCATTGTTCTAATTGTTGCTTGAGGATGAGCAAGCATTCTGAGTTTGGAAAGGGAAAGAGAAGAATAGAGGAAAAAGGACAACAATAATGAAGATGAACTACAAGGTTGTAGAGTTCCTTTTCTTCTCATTTGTTTCAAGCACTATAAATTGCATGATTGTCTTTACCTTCTCTGTATGCATGTGTGTATGAAAAGGCATAATTTGATTTCTAACTTGCAACATGGTGCTGTGCCATTATGATTACCAACTTGAATTTTGTGAATTCAAAAGCAATAAAGTATCATGATCATAAACAAACAAGGCATTAAAGAAGATTTTAGCATGTGCATAAAAGTATTGGAAAGCTAGTATGTTTGATTGTTGCTTAATTGCATTGGATTTTATTTAATTGAAATTTTCATCTAGGACATTTTGTGAAATCTTTTGAAAATCATGAAAACCTTGAAGAGGCAAATACAATTAAAGCAAGAAAAGAAAAAGGGAAAGAATGAGAAAGTTGAAGGCTCTGAGTACCAATGGCAATTTATTTGTTAAGTACTTGTGGTGTTTATGTATCAAGCCAAATGCTTGAAAACAAAACACTTAGAAGTCAAGGTTAGGCTCAAAGTGCAAAAGCACTCCCTCAAAGCTCAAGGCTCTGAGCATCAATGATTAGAGAGTCAAGAAAAGAAAAGAAAAATGAGCTTAATGAAGTCCTCTAATCAAATGCTTGTGGTGCTTATGTATCAAGTGGTAATACTTGAAAACAAAGCATTTAGAAGTTGTAGCTTTGTTATCAACTCATGGGGAAAAGCACCCAAAAGGAGAAGCTAATAAGAAAATTAAAAGCTTGTTTCAAGGAAGAAATATAAGAGAAAGATTTCATAAATTGAGCTAGAGAGAAGCATCAATCATTTACATCTCTTTTGTAATTGTAGCATGCATAGAAAACTAGCTTGCCATGAACATTGAGTTGCTATTCTTCTTACCTTGGATTGTCAATCTCTATTGCATGATTCTTTTCTTGTTTGGGGACAAGCAAGGTTTAAGTTTGGTGTTGTGATGACATGTCATCATGTCATGTTTTTCTATACTTTTTCTTTGTTTTTTTTAGGTTTTATACACTTTCTTCAGCCATAAGTAAGCCAATTGGGTAGAATTTCATGTTTCCTTTGATTCAATCAACCATGGATAAATTAATGCATTTTCATGAGATTTTGTGCTATAATTGTTATATATTATGAAAGAATAACAATCTCATGATTTTGAGCATAGCTTTGATGTGCTTGGTTGATTGATGATAGGTGAAAAGAGCTTTGAAGAAGGTTGAAGAAAGAAGAAATGGCAAGGAGCAAGAGAGAACAAAAAGCTTGAGCAAAAGCTTGCCTCAAACTTCAGCTCAAACTTTTGGAAGAGTTGAATTCACCCTGGATGGAGCAAAAGCTTGCGCCAACGTTTGACCTCAAGCTTTTAGGCAAACGTTGGTGCCACAAAAAACACACCCTGGAGAAGAGCAAAAGCTTGCGCCAACGTTTGACCTCAAGCTTTTAGGCAAACGTTGGCGCCACAACAGCCTGAAGGGGTATACTTCCAACAAGAATAACTTGAGCTACAGAGCTCCAAATGAGGTGATTCAAAAAGCAATGGAAAGTAGGAATCGAGAGCTTTCCAAGAATATATAGCACTGCATGGTGGACACTAAAATTGAGGAAGAAAACTGCCCCGCAATGTGCATAAACGAACATGGTGGCAACCTGCAGTGAGGCCAACTGACCTCTGCATCTTCGACGGAGTATAACTCAAGCTGTAGAGCTCCAAATGATACGCTTCCAACGGCATTGGAAAGTAGACATTCAGGGATTTCCAACAATATATAATAGTATGGGGTGGACAATGCGTTTGAGCCTCCAGAACTGGCGTTTTCGACCACGTTTGAGGCAAACTTTACCTCAAACGTTGCACACCAAAGCCAGCGACCCTGTCCTCTTCAAAGGAGCATAACTTGAGTTGTAGATGTCCAATTGAGGTGATTCCAATTGGGTTAGAAATCTGACATTCAGAGCTTTCCAACCATATATAATAGTCCATGGTAGGCATAAAATTGGCAACATTGACAGGAGGACAAAGTAGCACCCCAAGGCTTGATATGCAACAAGAGGGATCCACGTTTGGCTCAAAGTTTGACCTCAAACTTTGGCTCAAACGTGGATGACAGCAAAATGGCCATCTGTATGATGAGTTTGGTGAATAAGTTTGAGTCAAAGTTTGCCTCAAACTTTGACTCAAGCTTTAATGGTTCATGGCCCGGTTCACAAGTGGGTTTCTCTCCAACTCCAAGAGCAATCAACAGAGGCCATCTTCAACCCAAATCCAAAGCAAGCAAAGCCCATTATCATCACTCAAAGGCACAAGAGATAGATAAAATAGGAATTTCATTTAATTGTAATTTGTCGTTAATTTCAATTTTATTTTCATTTTGTAAAAGCCTATATAAAGGCATTAGTTTCATTTCACCAGGAGGGGGGCTCTAATAGAGAGCATTGGCATTAGAGAGCTCTCTCTCTTTAGTTTACTTTTCTTTGTTTTTGAGTCTTGGGTGGGGAATTGAAGGTGTTCTGTTTCATTCTCCCTCTGAGATTTCTCTCTGTTTACTTGCTGCATAATTTGAAGGAATTGTGATTTGGATCTAAATTGTCTTTACTGCTTTCTTCTCTATTTTCTTCTGCAATTATCTGCTATTGAATCAAGGAAGGGCTTGAGATCTAGACTTGTTTTCTAGTCTCTTTTATTCCCTGAGATCTTCAATTTTATTTTGTAATTGAGCTGAGCATCTGAGCGTTCCTTAATTCACTGCACTTCACAATCTCAATTTTGTTTTAATTCCCAGCATCCAATTTCCTTTATTCTTCCGGTAATTTAAATTTCCATTTGCTTGATCTATTGCTTTCTTTAATTTTCAGCACCCACTCCCCTTTAATTTCATGCAATTTACATTTCTTGCAATTTAAGATTCTTGCAATTTACATTTCTTGCTCTTTAAGTTACTTGCCAATTTACATTCTGCAACTTTAAATTCATTGTCCTTTACTTCCTGTTGGTTACAATTTCACACAATTCACATCAATGTTAGCTTGACTAAACTAATCACCCACTAAAGTTGTTTGATCCATCAATCCCTGTGGGATCGACCTCACTCACGTGAGTTTTACTACTTGATGCGACCCGGTATACTTGCCGGTTAGTTTTGGGTGTTTTGGAAATTCGTTTTTCCACAAAAAATTCCCATCACCTAACTGAATATATATCCTGCTACCTGCTATACTTACTACTTGCTCTATCTGCTTCTTCCTGTGTGTGAATTTGTCTGGTTGCTTATCTCTGCATGATTTATAGATGACGGAGGAGCGGAGGAAGGGTAAAATGGGTTGGCATTGATGTTAGGCTTAAAAGTGAGTAAGTCTAAGAGTGTTTTAGATTACCTACCTCTTTTTATGGCTTCTGCTTAGAAATTAAGTTTTATAACTGTATGTTGGAGTTCTAGGATTGCCTTTGGCATTCCCAGGACCTTATATATTACATGCGTGGCACCTTTACCATGCTGAGAACCTCCGGTTCTCACCCCATACTGTGTTGTTGTTTTCAAATGCAGGTCAAGTGGCTCCTCGGTAGGCGTCTGAAGGTTTTGCAGCGAAGTGATTTACTTTGGGGTCTCCTTTTATTATTTTGATGTATATATATGTATAGTTTCTCCTCTTGTATGTAAGAATACTTTGTTTATGTACCTCTTAGAGGTTTTATGGAGAACTAGGGTTTTGAACATGTTCTTTTGGGTTATTATTATGTATATATATGTACGTATATGTTCTCCGGCCAGCCTTGGCTTCACAGGCTAAGTCAGGAGCTAGTTATGCTGTATTATTGGCCCTCTACTCGTATCATCTGTACATATATATTATTGAACTTTAGTTTTCTTCTCATGCAAATAACCACGTTTTCTGAGGGTTGCGCTTTTGAATTTTGTGATTTTATTTTACCCATTTAGTAATCTCTAGAACTTGCTGTACCCACCATATAGAGCATCCCTTTAGTTTACAACAAACACCGTTCCAGTAAATCAACTACTTCTGGATTTATTATCTTTCCAAAGCTTTAGTTAGCATCATGTATAACACCTAATCGTAACCATTAAGAATGTCGGTCCCTTAATATTCTTCCATACCTTAGAGGGCATTGCTGATTAGCCGCTTGAGCACAAAAATAGTTTTCGAACCTCCTCAAAAGAAACTAGTTACGCATTCTTAAATGTTGCTTTAACAAAATAAAAATAGGTGCGCAATTAAGATTAAAGGATTAAAACTAGGATGTATTGAACTGTTTATGATATTAGCACGGACTAAGAATTGGAATGAGAAAACACACCTGAGAACTTGGACCCGAGAAGAGAAATGACCAATGTGCCTATCTCAGATTACTAAGCTTGAATTTTGGAGGCAAAATTCCTAATTAGGTGGGTAGGATGTAAACTCCGCTAAAATTGATAAATAATTAGTCAATAAATTGAATTTTAATTAGAAAAATAAAAATACAAAACTAATATTAAAATAGGATAGAGCTCTTCAAAATGAGAATTTTGACACCAATTTCAAAAAATTTAGCCCAAAATTGGACCGGACGAGCTGAACAGGTCGAACCGGACTCGAACCGGGCCCGTGGGCCCAACCGTTTCATTAAATAAAGTGAGCTTCAACTCATTACTTCCTTCCATTCTTCATTTCATTCTAGCAGCCATGGAGAGAAGAAGGTAATGAGCAAAACCCTAACTCCCACTTCTATCCACCATAACTTCTTCATCCGAGCTCCGATCGCCGCACCGTTTATGGCCACGCAACCGCAGTGACGAGCTCTACAAAGCCCAGTACCTTTCAAGGTGAGGAAATCAAAATCTCAGCTCCTATTCTCCCTTCTTCAATTCGGGAATATTAAGATTTTTGGGTGTTAAGATTTTGAATAAATTGATGTTATAGGATCAAATTGAGTTGAGGAATGAGTGGGCTTTGGTTCGTTTGAGGCACATACAAGGTAAGGACAACCTAAACCCTAGCCAAGTCTTGAATTTATTATGTGAAATCTAAAATTGAAGTGTACATGTGTATTAGGTGTGAATTAAGAAGATATATATGCATTGGAGTTGAATTGTGGACATTTGGAAGCTTGGTGGTGATTGGGGCTAAGATTGTGAGTGGTTTCTCAAAGCTTAAGGGGCTGTGTTGTAGCTTATGTGGCTGCCTTGGACTAAATAAAGTGATTGGCCAAGGTATGGTTTAGGTTTTGCGCGTTTAACATATAAGGTTTTGTGAAAACTTAGGCTAGAAAACCATAGGTTAAGTTGAAATGGTTAGATGTATTAAATGATTAGTTTTGTGATGATGTTGGATAAATTTATGATTGAGCTTGCATTGGAATTTATGAGCTTGAGTAGTTGGTGTTGTTGAATATGTATTCTTGGATTTATTAATGATGGGTTGATGATGATTGTTGATATATGTTAATAAAATTGGTGGTTATGGCTTGTTTAATTAGTTGCAGGTGATTTATGATTGGTTATTAATGAATGAAGGGAATGGGTAATGGTTAGATGCAATTTCTAGTTGAAGGTGATGAGTTAGTAAGGTTGATGTTGCTGAGATTATGTTGATTGGTTAGTTTATCATTGTTAGGAGAAGTGCGGAATTTTAATGCTTTAAAGTGTACTTGTATGATATAAATCATGGTAATTTTTTATAGGTACATGGAACTGAGGTTTTGGAGTAGAGTTATCATATAATTGAAGTAGATATGGTGATGAATGAGAGGAATGGTGGATTAGTATAAGTTGGAAACCTAGAGGACTAAATTTGGTTAGTGAAATTGAGAAGTCTTGCTGCAAAAATTCCTAATATGTTTGGACAGCAACTTAAAACGAAAACTGAGAATAATTTGGATATGATTTTCGTATTAATCTATTTTTCTAACAAATTTATATAAGTCAATATTATTCCAAAAAATTTCAGGAAATTTGGCTAAGTGGTTTGGAAGATATGATTTTTTGAAGTTTAGTGGTTGCTGCAGATTTTTCTGGTTTTTTGGTTCTACAGTACCAACTTCCAGACGCTATAACTTTGGATTTAAATGAAATTTTGAGTTGTTTCCAAAATGGATTTAAAGATTTATCCGTCTATTTTAAGAGAACAAGTTTTAGATCTATATCTATTTTGTAGACTTAGATAAGTCATTTGGAAGATGGGTTGTTTGCTGAAAATTCTGAACTGATTCATAATAACAGGGCACCTATTCCAATTGATAATTAATTACACAAATGAAGTGATATGAACCTAAAACTTGTGGATTTTTAAACTTGGGAATGTTGACTGTAATCTCACCAAACTTTAGAGGCAACGGATTAGAATTAGAATTATTGTGGAATTTATAAAAATACTGCTGCTGTCTATTTTTCTGGAATTTTGTAAATGCAGTAGCAGAATTCTAAATTTTGTAAAAAATTCAATTTTAATCCAAGTTCAGCAAAACCTAACATAAATTGAAGATTAGGATCTCTACAGTTACCTTACCCAGAAAAATAGGTCGTGCATAAGTATTTACAACACAAGAAGGTTTTAGATTAAATAAGCTTAGGAAATGAAAAGAAATGTAAGTTGCCCCTAGAAAGGGTTAAAGTTAAAGACAATGATATTGAGAGATAAAAAGAAGAAAGAAGAATGAGGAACAAGGAATGAAATAAAAGTTGAGAATTGATGATGTTAATCAATCAAGAATAATAAAATGTATGAGCAATGAGTTAAGCAAAGTTGAGAATGATGAGATGAGATATGAATTGGTTTCGAGAATGAAACTGATAATTATGAGAAAATGATTGAATAACTTAGGCTTGGGGCGTTGTCCCCATGTCAGCCGGGATTTTTTCCGTGGTTGTTATTGAGCTTGGGGTATTGTTTTTTCCATGTCAGCTTGGGGTGTTGTCTCTTCTCCCCATGTCAGCTTGGGATTCGTCTCATGGATATTATTGAGTTTGGGGGCGTTCTCTTCCCCATGTCAGCTTGGGAATTTTTCCCATGGCATATTTATGAGCTTGAGAACATGTCCGGATGGCTACATAACCGACAGTTGATATCAATAGCCATAGGACAGGCATGCATCATGTGCATATTGTTTGTTTGCTTATTTGTGAACTGTTTGAGAATGCCTACTTGATTATAACATGCTATTTGTTGTACTTGTTATCTGTATTACTTGTAAGTTACTTGTGCTTGCCTTGTTTGATTATTTGTCCATGTAAACTGATTGGCGATGGAGGAGCGGAGGAAAGGTGATTGGCATAGGGATAAAGTTAAGCTTAAGTAGTTAAGTTGAGGATTTCGTAGAACACCTACCCCTTTTTATGGCTCTTGCTTAGAGTTTAAGTTTTGTAACTGTATGATTGGAGTTCTAGGATTGCCTCTAGCATTCCCAGGACCTTATTTATTATACGCATGGCACCTTTACCATGCTGAGAACCTCCGGTTCTCACCCCATACTGTGTTGTTATTTTCAGATGCAGGTCGAGAGGCTCCTCGCTAGACGTCTGGATTCCTGAAACGGAGTAGTTCCTGGGACATTTTGGGTTCTCTGGTTGTATATATATGACTCATGTACTTAGCTTGCTCTCCAAGAAACTTGTTTATTTTGTTCTTCATAGAGGCTACAGGAGAGTTAGGGACTTGATTCTGTATTTTGAGTATTCTGAGATATATATATATATATATATATATATATATATATATATATATATATATATATTCTTCGGTCAGCCTTGGCTTCGCAGGCTGAGTCAGGAGCTAGTTATACTGTATTTCTTGGCTCTCTATTCACTCTTTAGTTTACTCCTATTTATGATCTTGAGGTTTCTTCACACGCAAGTTATTCCGTCTCCGGAGCGTTGCGTCTTTTATTTTGCGATTTTGTTTTACCCATTTTTCAAGGCTCCTAGCTTATTATATTCTTTCTGCTATTACACGTATATATTTTATTTTAGACGTCGTAGCGCCTCGCCACCTCTGTTTTACATCCTATGTGTAAAGCTATGTGTGGTAGGGTGTTACATTTTGGATTGTAAGGTCCCACATCGGTTGGGGAGGAGAACGAAGCATACCTTATAAGAGTGTGGATACCTCTCCCTAGCATGACCCGTTTTGACGAGTGAGTGTGGGGAGCTTCGGCTATCATCCCTATCGTCAAAGGCAAAACCGTGAGGCCTTGTGTGCCAAAGCGGACAATATCGTGCTAGCGGATGGTCTGGACTGTTACAGATGGTATTAGAGCCGGAGCCCGGATCGATGTGCCAGCGAGGGCGCTTGGCTCCCTTAGGGGGTGAATTGTAAGGTCCCACATCGGTTGGGGAGGGGAACGAAGCATGCCTTATAAGGATGTGGATACCTCTCCCTAGCATGACGTATTTTGACGAGTGAGAGAGGGAGCTTCGGCTATCATCCCTATCGTCAAAGGCAAAACCGTGAGGCCTTGGGTGCCAAAGCAGACAATATCGTGCTAGCGGGTGGTCTGGGTTGTTACAGATGGTATCAGAGCCGGAGCCCAGATCGATGTACCAACAAGGGCGCTGGGCTCCCTTAGGGGCTGGATTGTAAGGTCACACATCGGTCGGGGAGGGGAACGAAGCATACCTTATAAGGGTGTAGATACCTCTCCCTAGCATTATGCATTTTGACGAGTGAGTGTGGGGAGTTTCGGCTATCATCCCTATCGTCAAAGGCAAAACCGTGAGGCCTTGTGTGCCAAAGCAGACAATATCGTGCTAGCGGGTGGTTTGGGCTGTTACACCCCACACTCACTCGTCAAAACACGTCAAATTGTAAGGCCCACATCGGTTGGAGAGGGGAACGAAGCATGCCTTATAAGGGTGTGGATACCTCTCCCTAGTATGATGCGTTTTGACGAGTGAGTGTGGGGGGCTTCGGCTATCATCCCTATCGTCAAAGGCAAAACCGTGAGGCCTTGTGTGCCAAAGCGGACAATATCGTGCTAGCGGGTGGTCTGGGCTGTTACAGATGGTATCAGAGTTGGAGCCCGGATCGATGTGCCAGCGAGGGCGCTGGGCTCCCTTAGGGGGTGGATTGTAAGGCCCACATCGGTTGGGGAGGGGAACGAAGCATGCCTTATAAGGGTGTGGATACCTCTCCCTAGCATGATGCGTTTTGACGAGTGAGTGTGGGGGGCTTCGGCTATCATCCCTATCGTCAAAGGCAAAATCGTGATGCCTTGTGTGCCAAAGCGGACAATATCGTGCTAGCAGGTGGTCTGGGCTGTTACACGAGGGCCCATGGTTAGTTGATGATACTGCCAAGATCTTGGCATCTCTCTTTGCTGCCGACTTCGATCTTGGTGCGGTGTCTCTTCCGACTACAACGTTGACGACAGTGAGGCCGCAGTCATTGTCTTCTTCAGGCTCTTATCTCGGCTTCACTGCTCGGCTTCTATCGTCGTCGGTCCGGTCACGCTCTCGCCTCCTGGGTTCTCTTATGAACTGTGAGAACTCCGTCAGTTTGCTTTCGCGGATTGCTTGTTCCAAAGCATCCTTTAGATCAAAACAGTGCTGGGTCTTGTGGCCGAAACCTTAGGGCATCGAATGGGAGAAAAGTGAATTAAATTTAGCAATTTAAAAGCCTAAAAATCATGTTTTCAATCATTAAGAACAATTAGGAGAAATTCACAAAACCATGCTATTTCATTGAATAAATGTGAGAAAAGTTGATAAAATCCATCTAATTCAATACAAAATAAACTACAAAATTAGGGTTTATCAGTCAGCAAGAGAGGACACATAGTGCTACATGATTGGGTGTGGAGAACACGTCAGCGCTGACAGGGCGGGTGGTGCCACGTGGGTAGCAAAGCGGATTGGGTCGGGCACACGGGTCGAGCACGGGTCGGGGAGGTTCTGGCTGACACGTAGCGGACGCAGAGCCGTTCATCAGGGGCGCTGATCCAACGGCGCTAGAGGCGTCTGGAAGGAGAACTTCTACACGCGAACAGGCAACTTCGAGTGGCGCGTCCGGCAGGGTCCGCCGGTGATTCTGGTGGCGTTGGAAACCTTACAACGAGGAGAAGGCGAGGGTGGCGACGGTGATGAACCAAGACATCGGGAAGAAGTTGAAAAGTGAGGACCAAACACTACCGGAGAAGCAAAATAAAGGAGCTAGAAACCAATTGTTTCCTGAAAAAAAATAACCTAAACTCTTGATACCATGTTAGAGACAAGAGACCAATCTAAAGAAAGTGTTTTGTGTATTATTCAGTTTGAGGAAAAATACAATGTACAAGGGATATATATAGCTACTAGAATAATCAAAGTAATAAAAGTATAGAATCGAACAATTATACAGATACGTTATATAAATGTAAATGATACTAATTGATCTAATTTGATTCTAATTATTCTCTTAACAAGCTTCATGGTCAATGAATCTTACAAAAAACTGAAAATTTTATCACTCTAAATGAAGCATTTGTAGATGTGAAAGGTGAAAAAAAGTAGTGCAAGTTATGACATAAAAATTTCAAAAACTAAGTTAAGGATTTAAGTACAACTTGAAGAGGTAATACAAGATCGTGAGGAGTTAACGAAGAAAATAGATGTGCTCAAGGAAAAATTTGAAATGACAAATATTCTATTATTTAATTTGATAAATTTGGTTATGTAATGATTGAGAAATAAGTAGTGATGAATTTGTTATTTTTGATGAAAAAGTAAACCCCAAATTTTAGGAGAATTTTTGTCAAAATCATTTTAGGAATTTTGAATAAAAATGAATGGAAAAAAATTGTAATTATTAGTATTATATATTGTTTCTAATTTTTGTTTTGATTTTTTATATTTATAGGAGTGTCAAAATGATGACAACATGCTAATTACGGGACTCAAAAAATATTTTGATTCATGAAGACACTAATCTATATAGAATTTTTAATTTATAGTTGAACTTGTAGAACTAACTTTAATGCTATTTTATTAAAATAATCTTAGTTAAATGAAAGATGTTTAAATTATCTATGTTGTTATATATTATATAAATGTTGACTTGATCAACAAATTAGTTAATATATTAATTAATTAAAAAAATATAATTTAAAAAATTATATGTGTAATTTATATTAAAAAATTTATTACAAAATAAATATTGTGTTTTTGTAACTAAAGAAATAAAAAATATTACAAAATTAAGTTATATTTTATAACAAAATTTTATGATTCAAAAAATTATATTACAAAAAATATTTTATAGTGCAAAATTTGTTACCACTTTTAATTTGTAACAAATTTTAGTTTTTATATTAAAAACTTTATTACAAAATATTATTTTGTATTGTAACAATTTTATTTTTTATTATAAAAATTTTTTATAACGAGACATGAGGCAACAATTCTATAACAATTTTTTTATTATAAATTTTTTTCGTAACCAACTTAATATTTTTTATAATAATTTTTTTATAAAAAATATTATTTTTTTTGTAGTGTAATACTTAAAAGAGGAAAAAATTTAAATATATATTTTTAAACATCAAAAAAATAAAATTAAAAGCTTTCTTTATTTAAAAGTTAGGAGGATATGAAAAATGCTAAAAAATCATAAAAAATTATTATTTTAACTCTTAATTAGTCATTAATATTTAAAATTGTGGGTTAAAATATATTGTTAAATTATTAAACTAAAAGAATTAAGTTGATGACTAAAAATGATGACCAAAAATAATAAATTTTAATGATACTCCAATATTTTTATTAAGAAAATGAGTTAGGGACTCCCAATCATTTTTATTTTGTTTCAAAACTCAGTCATATTATATTTATACAGAGGATATTCCGGATTTATTAATATTTTTAATTAAACTATTTATTTAAAAAATTAAAGTTATTAACATATAATTAGGCACAACGAAAATTTGTCTCTTTTTAGCTGAATTTTCTTTTTATTTTTTTAATCTTTGTGTATTTTTCTTCATTCACGACAATTCTATTTTTTATATATATGTTTACTAAAATAATTTGATATTTTAAATTAGAGTAAATGAAAATAAAAAAATAATGAAATAATTTGATTATAAAAACAATACAATAAATTTAGTTTTAGTTATGGTGATTAAATGAGTATACACAAAGTTAAATAAATGTACGTGATCAAAATAAACTTCTGTATATGAAGTGATGTCGTAAGTGCAGTGACTTACTATAAATTCATTATTATTATTATTATTATTATTATTATTATTATTATTATTATTATTATTATTATTATTTAATAATTAAGTGAACTGTACTCTTATATATATATATATATATATATATATATATATGTAGGGAGAGATATTTAGAACCTTTCTAATGCTAATTCTAATTTTATTTTATTTTATTTTGATTTGTATAAAAATAATTTGTGAAACCATATGTCATAAATAGTATTTTAAAACTAAAAGTAAAATTTGCTTTTTCAATATTTAGTATTAGTTTAATTAAAATTTTATATTATTATAAATTATTTCATTAATATAATTATATAAGTAGTAAAATTTTATTAGTTCTCTATTAAGATGAAGGATTACCATGTGTTTATAACACGCAGCGGAAGAAAAGAAAGTAATCCTTAAAGATCTATTTCGTACTTAAACTTTATTCCAATAATATATAGATCAAATCTAAATACCTTTGGACGCTTTAGTAAAAACTTTATTCTTCGATTGTACGAAGACTCTATGCGTATCCACACCGAGACCAACATTTGCTGTCAACTCTTTGACCAATGGACATCTGATCTAAATTGAGAAACCTCTTGCAATTTTTTGCACACCATAAAATTCTTCTCCAAGAATTAGGCTCACATACATTTATGTGTGTAGAGGTAAATGAATAAAACTCTTGTTATTCTCATCTGTGTAATTTTTCTACTCTTGGCATACATATATATAATATGAGATTTGTTACTGATTTTAAATTTGAGAATTCAAATTTAAATCATATCTTGAAATTCTAAATCTGAATCTTTCAAATTTATGAATTATATCATAACTCAATTTGAAACAGAATTAGTTAGGATCTCATCCAAATTTAGAAATAGAATAACTAATTATTCTCAAATCTCATTTAATATTCTCAATTATCATACTATTATTATATTCTTGGTGCTAGCAAAGAATATAATAATATTCTATTTGAATTAATATAATTATTTATTCGATCAAATCAAATTAATAATTAAATAATTCTACAGCAAAGATTAGAACATTCGTTAGTGTGTGACCTCATAGGTTCAATACTAAGCGGGTAGTAAATTAGTCATACTAAATTTACTAATCAAGGTTGGCGTCTAGCAACACTCCTCAACGATCTGATAGTATGAAGTAATATATTTTTACTAAGAACCTTAGAAGAAAAAAGTATAATTCCTTCCATCTTTCCAGCTCTTAGTTAACCTTTTAGAGTATGGTTTAATTGTCAAACTCTAACTTGTTACCATTATTATAATGAACTATGAATGACTTAAGAAACTCATTTCTTCATTCATTCAATCCCCTTGGCCAAGGTTTTATTCATCTCAGTCATTATAATCATAGAGCTCAAACTCTTTACCGAGAGTTGACGGATTCCTTAATCATTAATTCTACAAATATTTAAATCATACCCAATATCCATTCAACTAGCACTCTAGGGTATTAGGTGTCCGGATTCAAAGTATAATAAATACATTGTTAATTACTATGACAGTCGCAGGTCAAAGGAAACTCTATTACTATGTTCATCTTGAGAATATCCTATTGACAGATATACGGTAATTACAACCATTAGGAATTCTCAAAGTAAGTCAGTTCAATAGTCATATCTCTATATGCACCATCTATATATATAATTTAATAAATGAGATCTATTAATCTTCATCCAATAAAGACCTTATATATATATTGATCTTTCCGGATTATTAATATCTGTTTTAATAATCCTATGACCAAGAACAATTTAGATTAAATTATAAAAGATTTATCTCTCAATATTATGATCACTATCAGAATGATAAATCTATAAATTTAATCAAGGACCTTATTATATTAACATTTTAATATAATAACAATAACAAATTATTTGACACGTGATTGATTGATTGTGGTCATACTACTTATTCCCAACATAAAATAATATCGTATTTCTAAAGTGATATTAATTTCATTTCATAAATCAATTTTAATATAAATTTTAATTTTAAATCAATTTATTTTTTAAAAATATTAAAAATAATACTCTAAAAACACTCTATTAAAGATGCTTTTAAATATAAATTTAATTTTAATAGATTATATATATTTTACATATATATTTAAGAATAAATTTTATCATGTTTATTCACTAATATTTAAAATGCTAATAAATTTACTCATTAAAAAATTAATATTATATTTATAAAAAATAAATTTAATTAATAAAATTATCCGAATCATATAAACCTATCTAAAATTACTAAAATATACCTCCTAACTTGACCTAACCTAACTTACTTTAAAACTTCCAACAAAGTCCAAAACTCTTCGCTGCCTCCATAAGTTGTCAACTAGAGCCAGAGACGGACTTATGGGAGGCGAGTGGAGGCCTCGGCCCCAACTTTTTTAAAAAAAGATTAATAGTAATAAGTTATTAAGTATGATTTAATTTTTTAAAAATATATTTAATATTTAATTTAATATAAATAAAAGTCCAGTCTAACCTAAATATTAATGATTTCTAATATTTAAAAAGTAAGTAACAATATTAAAAAAATAAAAAGATATTATTACTAATATTTTTTAATTAAATAAAATTTTTTAAATCCCATAAAGTAGATTTTTTTTTCTTCTTATGAGCGTCCTTCTTGATTCATTTGGTATTAATTTTCTCTGTTTCAACTACTACAACTGAGAGTTTTTTTTCAGTTATGAATATTGTGAAGAATAATTCAGAAACAAAATAAAAGATAAATTTCTTACTAATTGTCTTTTAATTATATTGAAAAGAAAATTGCTAAAAAATTTGACACAAATTCTATTATCGATGAATTTTATAAAACGAAAAATCGATTATTTCGTTAATAAAAAATACATACATATTTTTTATACTTTAAAATATATTATCTATCATTATATTTTTATAATATATTTTATATTATATAATTTTTTATATAATTTTTTAATATTATATATGTTATTGGTCTCATGAAACTATTTCTGAATCCGTTCCTGACTAAAACTTCATCGAGGAGAACAACCGCATAGCCACTTTCTCCTTCGATCTCAGGATCTCCGATTGGGATCACAACGCTAAAAATGGTTCCAACAAAATCCTGAATTCCCCAATAAAATGTTTGTTTCCTATAAATTTTCTTATATATGCATAATAATGAAATTGAAGTGGCCAAGCGCATGGGCCAGAACTGTTATTGGCACTCGACATAAATAAAAAAACTTTTATTAGAAAATACTCCATCTATTATTCTAAATTTCTAATAGGCATGCATGGGCTCATCAATTAGGTAAGAATATAACACTCATTACATATTTCTGGTGCAATGCATGCACCAACAAGTATATGTCATCTAAGAAAAAAAAGACTGAAAGGCAACACCCGCAAAAATAATAAACAGAGAGGGGGAAAGAAATTAAATAATGAAGACAACAAAAGATTTATTTAGTTTTTGAAAGTGACATTTGTTTTATCTTTTTCAATTTTACAAATTTCTGATGTAAAAATTAATAAAATCTTTTAAGAATATTTCACAAACCAAACAAAACAGGTCTTGGAATTTTCAACCAAGGAAATTGCTACATGCTTATCAAGTCCGATAATTATACTGTTGCAATATACTTGAAAATAAATTTATTAAAAAGTATACTTTCAATAAATTATGAAGCTAAAATATATATTTTTCTGTTAAAATTGGTAATATTAGAGAGACAAAAAATAATTTAAATTTATTTTATTTAATATTATTAATTATAATAATAATTAATAAATATTAAATAAGATAAATTTAGATTGTTTTAACTAATTTTTTTATCTCAAATATTATTGTTTATAATAATATAAAAATAATAGCGCATTATTATCTACTTAGTTATCATCATATTTGATAATTTTTTGAGTTTAATTTTAATATACTAATTGTATAAATTATTTTTATTCGATCATCTAACTAAATTTATGTATTTATTAGTGACATTTTAAGTAGTATGTATAAAAATAATTTTCAATATATGATTGGATATTTTCAGAGATGGATATACATGTTAGGGTGTGAGGACAAGTATTCCCACTACATTTTAAAATCTATTTTAGTAGTATATAATAATAATTATTATTTGTCTTCATTAAATTAATTAATTTGATCCCACTAGAATTTTTTTATTCAATTTTTGACATTTGATAATCAACTTGAGAATTTTATTTTAGATATGTGTTCTCATAATCAATTTTCAAATTTTAATAAAATTGGTATTTTTTTTTAAATTAGTTGAAACTTAAAAGAATATTGTTTATTCATAAGTGTTTTTTTTTATAGTTAGTTTTAATTTTGCCATAGCAACTACAACATTCGAAAAAACGTTCTCATATCAGTTATGAATATTATAAAGAGTCGGTTATGTAATCGTAAGGGAGATGAATTTTTAAATGATTCTTTGGTAACATACATATATATATATAATATAATATAATATAAAAAAATATTTGATTATATTAATAATAAAAAGATTATGCAATTTTTGTTTTAAAATAAGAAACTTAGAATAATAGAGAATTTTAAAATATATGTTATAATTTAAATTACTATTTTAGTGTTTTAATTTATTAGTTAAATAATTTAAAAATTAACTAGTGTATGTATCTGTACAATGTACAAAAAATATTTATTTCTATGTATTTATGTTTGAAATATGTTTTTAAACAAAATTTATCATAAATATATTTAACTTATATAAAATAATTTCATATTTTTTATTATTTATACAAATACCAAACAATGGTATAAAATAAAAAAATTAACAATAATAATAGTAATATATTAATTGTACCTTTAATGTCTTATATGTATTATAAAAATTTATTCTGATTATAACAATTTAACTAATATATGTTCTATTCAATAATTATTTTATCATATATTTTTATTATTTATAGTCCTAATGAAAAGTTATTCTATTTGAGTTTTTGTATAAAATAAATTTTTAAAATACTTAATATTATTAAACTTTTTTTTTTTGTAATAGTTGTATGATCCCAAAATATCTATGCATAAATAGAGAGAAAATAAAGACCATCAAAATAAAATTATACTCAATACTTCAGGAAATAAAATTTTAAAATAATATCTAAAATAAACTTATAATGAGATTAACATATTCATCCCTTAAGGTGAGTCTATACATTTAATTATTTTTAAGATTAATTTAAAAAAATTATTATTTAATAATATTTTAATTTAATTTTTAAATTTAATAACAAATAATTATGTATGATTGTAGTTTAATTTATATATATATATATATATAATTAGTAATAAATTAAAATATTATATTTCTCCTAATAATATCTTCAAATACATTCCAACCATTAATTAATTTAAAATATTATTACACACATTCTAATTAATAATATATAAATATTTTCTTACTCATGATCAAGGTTCTGAAAATCGGACCGGACCGGCCGGTTGAACCGATCCGACCGCAAACCGGCAACACAAACGATTCGGTTCTGCACTTAAAACCGCTCATCATGGAACCGGAAGCAAACTGCTGAACCGGCCGGTTACCGGCCGGTTATCCAGAAACGACGCCGTTTCAGTTAAAAAAATGCGTTGCTCTGTGCTGTGCCCCTCCCCATTTCTTTCCTTCCTTCATTCTCCCCAATTCAAAGGAAGAAAACCCTAGCTAGTCTCCACAGTCGCCGAACGGAGTGAGTGAGCCATTGCTGCCATCCGTGGTTCTCCGAGGCTTCTCTCTTCGTCTTGTCCTCAACCCCCTGGTCGCACTTCGGTCTTTTCTTCCTCGCTCGGCATCCATCCTCCGTCGTCTTCGTCCTGCGCGCCGTCGTCTCGTAGCCGTTTTGTTTATAACAAAAAAAGAAAAAAAACAAAGCTTCGATAGCGCTGAGAGCCCCTTGCCCCCCTTCTCTCCTTCTTCACTCTCCAGAACTCAACTCAACCTCAAGTCCTCTCAACCAAAGAAAAAGTTCAAAACCCTAGCCTCAGCTTCTGTTCGTTTGTCCGTCGAGCCACTGACGCCGTCTGTTCGTCGAGCCCCGGAGCCCAAAGCCCTAAACTTCAAAGGTCAGTTCACTGCTCACTTCTTCTGCATTTTTTATGTCCTGTTCAATGATTATTTGATTACTGATGAGCTCTGGTTCTGCTATGTTCCTGTTTTGTGTGTTGTGATTTTGCTGATTATTGAAGGTCTTGTGATAATTGATTATTTGATTACTGCATTATCGTCTTTTGCACCTTTGTTGTCAATTCATATGTTGATGTTAATGGTTTGACATTCAACAGGATTTAAGATAGTTTTTGTTATTATTTTTGTTTATTTTTAAATTTTTTTATGGTGAATTGATATTAAATTGGCCCTTCTGTGTCTTTCACTCTTTCTCTTTATAGATGCTTACCTGGGTATCCCTTCAAGTGTCCCAAGCTACAGATTACTCCTGAGAATGGCTTATCCGAGAGTGACACTGATAAACCATTGTCACTCCTCCATGATTAGGTATGATCCAAGTTTATACCTCAGTATATGTCTCTATTCGTACACTTCAATGTTGTTGTTGAATTGTTGACCTTTGGTGCATTTATTGTGCTGTAGGTAGTGTTGTAGTAATATTTATGGCTAGGATAAAATATTGGTTAGCAATAGAATGCTTTGATGTTTTTGGTTCCTTGGTGTCAATGCTGAGAGCAATTAAGAGCAAGCATGTGTTATGATGTCCAAGTTGGTAGAAAGGGAGCCACAAGGTGGAAGAAGTATCAAGTATGTATTATTGAATTAGAAGATTTTTAAAAGCATGATTTATACATTATCTAAAGAAAATTGAGGTAGGATTCAATATTGAGGTAGTTGAGACCTGAATGGCAAGAACAAGTTACTAAACCAAGCATATTTCTATGTGATCTTATTTTGAATTCTTCATGTGAATGTGCTAAGATTGCTGATGGGATTTTGATTGGTGCAGGGACTTGTATTTTGGGGAACATTAAGGTTGGTGAATGTGCTAAAATTGGTGCTGGTTCTGTGGTGATTAAGGATGTTCTTCCTAGGACTACTGTTGTTAGTGATTTTGTTATGCTGCTGTTTTGAATTTAGGGGTGATTATTTGTTATGCTACTGTTTTGAATTAATTTAGGAGTGATTAATGATTATTTCTAGTTGTATTGTTGTTGTTTGCACCATTGCTCTTTTCACTATTTAATTTTGTATTTTGATAAGATCATATGGATTTGGTTGACATTTCATATGTTTTAAATTTAGAAGATACTTAAGATTTATATTAGACTATAATTATATTTTATGACGTTTATATATAATTTATTTATTATTTTATTCTAAAACGATTTTTTCGGTTGAACCACCGGTTGAACCGGTTAGACTAATAAACCAGTGAACCAGTAGCTAGAGCGGTTTGATGACCGGTCCGATTTTCCGAACCTTGCTCATGATCATATATTAATATGCACGTTCCTTTCATAAGTATAATACTTTTAAGATTAGGAAATAAATTATTAATTAATAATATAATAAAAAATATCAAAATAAAATTATACCTAATATATGAGAAAATAAAATCTTAAAGTAACTACTTTAAACAAATTAATCACAACATTTTTAATAATAAAAAAATTTTAATATTATTTTATTCTCAAAATTCAATTTAAAAATTATGTTTAATAGACTAACATATTTACTCCTTAATTAGAATTTATACATTTAATTATAATGCTTTTAAAATTAAAAAATAAATTATTAATTAATAATATAATAATTTAATTCTCTAATTTAAAAATAAATAATTTTATATAATTATAGTATAATGTATATAATTTACATTTAGTATAATTAGTATAAATTAGAATATTATCTTTTTTCTAATAATATGATCATAAAGATTGGTACCATTAATTGATTTAAAATATTAATGCACAGATTTTAATTTTAATAATATATAAATATTATCTTTTTTGTAATCATATATTAAATATCCGCATTCTTTTGTAAGTATAATATTTTTAAGATTAAAAAAGAAACTAAATTATTAATCTACTTAATATACTAAAATTGGATTTTTCCCTAACTAATGGAAGTGAGATGTCAATTCCTCATGAATCCATTTTCCCGCTAAAATGAATGCACTATTTTTTCTTTTAAGTTTATTTTATAAAAATATCTTTATTATAATTATACTATAATTAGCATTTAAGTAATAATGCATAATTATACTAATTTAAGAAAATATCTTTATTATCTATCTATTCTATTTATTCTATTATATAAAAATCAGATTTTTGCACTTAATGATGGAACTGATGTGACATGCTCTTGAGGTTTTTCTTTATTTATTTCATTTAATTTGTTAAAGCAAATCAATTATAATTAATTAATTTGATTAGACATTCAAATCTCACCATTTATTTTAATTTATATGAATTGATTAATTATTTGATTTAATTAGAGTAGATATCAAACTATTTAATAAATAATAAATATGATAACGAAATATATGAATTAATTTAATTAGTTTATTTTTCTCAATACCATCTATTTATACAAGATCAAATATTTTTTACTCATTCGCTTTCTTTTCTCTCTCTCTCCCTCTCTTCCTCTCTTTCTCTCTCTCGTGTCTAAGGTACAATTTTTATAATTTATTTAATTTTTATTTTTAATTTTTTTTAAATTTTTATTTATTTTAATTTGCTTATTATTAGGCGCATACTTTTTTTTTGTTTTAGCTTCTGATTAACAAAAAGATGTGTCATCTTTATGTTGTTTTTAAATAATCTTACTATAATTTTGTTTTGTAATATTATATTTTGTCATGTGTACTTCAATTCATATATATATATTGTCTTTTCTTCTGTGATTCACAATTAATATATACATTGTTCGTGTACGTGGTTTATATGTTAATGTTTTTATTGATTCTCTTTTTTATTATTTTTTTGTGTGTCTCTTTGTTGCTCTTTATTTTAGTTATATTCATTGATTTTTCTGTATTGATGCTCTTTTTATTTGAAATATTGTGACAATTTAGAGTGTATGTTGTGATCCATGTGATATTCGTTAATTTGGTGTATTTTTTTAGATGGTTTATGTTATAATGTGTTTAAGGAGTTGACTTAAAATTATAATATGATATATAAATTTATAATATGATTTATAATATGCTAAAATATTAGGATATTATCATATAGATATTTTTTTATTTGTCCATTAGATTCAACTATATAGGATCTTGAAAATTATGCAATTATGTAGTTAGTTGTTTTTTCATATAATTATTGTATTAATCATTTACATTAGTGAGACTATTTTCATTATTAATATTTATAAATATGCTATTATTTGTATAATTGATTGAATCATCTTATTTGTTTAAATTTAATTATATTGAATTAATTATTCGAGGTGCCATCGCTATTTCTATTTTTAAAGACCTTTTTAATATTATTTAACAATTCTAATAACATAATAACAATTAAAAAAGACAACAAAAAATTTTTTAATGTAAAAATAGGGTAAAAAGAATAAATTTATTTAATAATTTTTTAGGATATATATATTTTTTATAGATAATTATTGTAAGGCATGATATTATTAAATTCTAAAAATAATTATTAAGGATAAATAATTCTTATAATTAAAAATAATGTCAATTTAAATTATATACATATAAACCATGCCAAACATAACAATTTAAAAGGGTTACTTTTGAAAGAATATAGTTTATGATATTTAATTTTTTACTATTTATTAAAAAAAATATAATTATTTAATGATATTTATTTTTTAAATTTACTATGTAAGCAATTTTATTCTTTTTTTTTTTGACAAAATTTTACTCATGATGATAATTCTTCTAACGGTGTAAATGCAGAAAATTATATTTTTACTTTTTGATATAATCGATATATTATTAATAATGAATAGTAATTAATCCCTTATATTTTTAATCAAAGCATTTTGATGATAGTTTTTATTTATAGATATTAATGGATGATTGTTTCTTTAAAAATAAAATGCATTATGATTTTAGGTTATTTCATAATTAACAATAATACTTGATTATTTCTTTAAAAATAAATTGCATTATTATTTTAGGTTATTTCACAATAATAATTAATGTTCAAAATATTGAATTACTCTAAATTTTTTATTTTCTATCATTAGTAGTTAATCCCAAATTAAAAAGATTATATTCAATTGTTGAATAGTCCAAGTATAATCGAAGTTAATTTAGTTTATTTGTTTATTAATATAATTGATTGAAAGCATAAATGATACATAACATAAGCAAATAATTAGAAAAATAGAATGTTTGTAATTACTTAAAATAGATAACAAAATAAGTTATAGGGTATTACTTTATTTAAATTATTAATAACTAAAAGAATAAAAGGTCAGTAATTATTTTTAAAATAGACATTAAATTTAGTTTTATGATACTAATTTATTTGAGTTGTTAATAAAATTTTATAAATTTTGGATTTATATCTACTCAATTTATGTAATTATTTTATTCTACTTTAACAAAAAATTGAGATGTGAATTTTTAATTATTTATTTAGAAAGTATAGCGAAATGAGTTATATCAATTAAAATTAATTATCGATAATTGATATCAATTAATTAATTGTATTAATTTGTAAGATAAATAACGTATAATAAATGTTGTAAAATTAATTATAATAAAGTAATAACTTAAAAATAAATAAAAAACTAAAAGGGACTTTTTTATTACTTTTTAATGGCTACACATTTTTAGAATTTTACTTTCTCTTTATCTCTTCCTTCCACATTTATTTCTTTTAATTTATTGAACTAAATCGATTACACTAATTATTTGTATTAACTAATTAAGTACTTTTTAATGGGTTATTATAATTGTGTCTTTAGATCATAGGATAAAAATATTATAAAAAATATTTTATAAAAATGGTTGAAAAATAAATATTTTTAAAATGTATCCTTAAGAGTTAAGACACAAATTAACTAAATTATTTTTTAATTTAATGTGTTTGATTCATTCAATTGTATTAATTATAATTAATTAATTATGTAATTTGATTTGATTAGGATAAATATTTCATCATTTAATATTTTATTTGATTCATTAAATTACATTAATTATAATTTCAAATATTTAATTTAATTAGAGTAAATATCAAATTTTTTTTATTCATTAAACCAAATTAATTATAACTAATTTGTTATTTAATTTGATTGAGATGAATATTAAATTATTTAATAAATAATATATAAAGCAATGAAATAAATGAACTCAATTAATTTAATTTATTATCTTATTATTTTATATATCCCTTTTTTCCCTTTTTATTCTGCACTTTAGGTAAAATATTTATAATTTTTTTTTGTTTTTTATCTTAATTCTGCTAATATTTTTCTATGATTTTATTTTATATTAATTTTTTTATTTATTTTGATTAATAATTCTTAAGGGTATTATTATTTTATTTAAAGATAATTTAATTTTTTGTAATATTTTTATAAAAGTTAATTAATAGGTTCTTTTCTAAAATATTTTTTTTGAAATTTTTTTAATAAGATTGTATTTTGATTTTTCTCTTTCATCCTTTGTATTAATTAATTATATTAATCTTCTACTACAATACATTTTTTATCTACTCCATACATTATCTTTTCTATCTTTTACTTTTTTTAATTGCTATTTGTACTTTATTTTTAATTATTTATTTTACTTTTACTTCTCATATATAGATTTATTATAATTCATCACAAGTTCTTTTTTAGTTTAAGTGATTTTTGAGGTTATATTTTACCATTGATACTTTTATTTTGTTTAGTGTATTTTTTTTAGTCTGTGTTTAATATAATAATCTGTAAATATCTATTCTATTATATAAAAATTAAATTTCTGCACTTAATGATAAAACTGTCGTGGCATGTTTCTGATGGTGTTTCAATTTATTTCTTTAACTCATTAAATTCAATTTATTATAATAAATTAATTATATCAACTAATTGATTTGGTTAATTATTTAAATATCATACAATTTATTATAATTTCTATCAATCAATTAATTGTAATTCAAATTGAATGATTATTTTGTTACGAAATTATTATTTCCTAATCTATTTATGGAAAATACATATATTAATTATAATCACAAATTAAACTATTTTATATTAAATGAATTATATAATGATCATCTCATTTATTATCATAAATGCTTAATTAAATAAGTCATTATTACTTTTCATTTAGAATTAAATGAGAATGTAACCAGAGATACTATTTTATTTGGGTTTAGAGTTTAATGGGTGTCACACTCAGATATAAATAGTGACTTCCGAATTTTGGTCTCCAACACATCAAAGCCACATCCGTAACTCTTTTTCCATAAAAGGAATTGCGATTCAACTCTATCAGGGATACAGAAGGTTTTCAAAGAACAAGGAAATGGTCTAAATTTGCACGAATTCTAAATGTTCGAACTTACGATGTTGTTTCAGTTGGTTGTCGTTACGAGAATGATTCTAATCTATACATGTCTAAGGAGTATAATAGGTTAAATATTATTTAAGTAATTTATTTCTAATATTGGTATTTGATTAAATTAGTTTTAGAAAAATTTAAATTGTTGACCAAATTTATATATTACGACTATTCTTTTTTAATATATTATTTTTACATTTTTTAATATAAATTTTTTTCTAATTTTTAAGTTTATTTTCTTTGTTGGATATATGTATCACCTTTTTTTCTCATTTCATATTTTAGATTAGTAACGTAATTATTAAGAAAAATGTATTTAAAAAAAATGTTAAAACAACACTATTTAAAAAAAAGAAAAGATACGTGAAAAAAGGAAAATAAAAAATAAAAACATCACTATTAGAAAAAAACTGTTAATATGCGTATGAATAGAGCCGAGATTGAGAAATATATATGGATATAAAAAATAAAAAATTATTGTAGATTGTTGAATAAAAAATAATCATATATATAAAACGAAATAATTATAACAAAAAATAATTAATATATGTGATTTAAATATTTTTAATAACCAGTTACATGGAGATTAACAAAATATAATTCATATATTTTTTATTTATGTATATGTATATGTATTAAGAAAAATTACCGTAATGTATATATATTTAACAAAGTTAATACATACGTATACATAAATAAAAAAATTATAATAATTTTTGAAAATTACATATGAACTCTTTTTTTCTCTCAAATAAATTTATTCTAATTATATTTTCAATTAGCTCATGAATAATGCATGATTATATTAATTTAAGAAAATATCTTTTTTATAATTATATCAAATCAATATTTAATGCGTTATTAAATTACTTATCAATCATCGATATTTTTAATCATTCTAATTATATCAATTGATATAGTTCTAATTCTCATTCAAGTGCAATAATTTTATTAGGAGATAGTTAATGCACACATTAATAGTGACTCATTTAATTTAATAATAATAATAATAATAATAATAATAATAATAATAATAATAATAATAATAATAATAATAATAATAATAATAATAGTTCTAATTCTCATTCAAGTGTAATAATTTTATTAGGAGATAGTTAATGCACACATTAATAGTGACTCATTTAATAATAATAATAATAATAATAATAATAATAATAATAATAATGTCTATACGGTACATGCATTATATTTTAAAAAGGTAAAATATATTTTAAAAAAATGAGGGTATCAATAATCAATTGTGATTAATATCAATATCAATAATTAATTCTTATAATTATTTTTGTGCTACTAAAGGCTATATATAGTGTTTTTTTTTGTAGAATAAAAAGGTTGTGATTCATAACATTTTCGTAAAGTTATATCGTATGGATACAAGATTAATTAGATAACAAATTAAATTTTAATTAATATGTTTTATTTTCTGCTCATATTTTTTCATTAATTATTTTATTTTTTATATTCACAGTAAATATTGAAGGTAAAAAAGAAAAAAATAATATTGAATGTTATCTATTTTATTTATTTAAAGCATAATTAAATTTGATATAATTATATCTAGTATCTAGAATTAATAATAACATGATACTATAATTTTAAGTTGTATAATATAATAAAAAAATATAGCAATTTATGTATGCTTCCTATATAGCAATAATATTATATATATATTTATATATCTCCTCTTTCAGCTCTTTCCTAAAAATATTAGCATATAATGAATGTTGATAACATATATATTGTAAGTCCCACATCGGTTGGGGAGGGGAACGAAGCATGCCTTATAAGGGTGTGGATACCTCTCCCTAGCATGACGTGTTTTGACGAGTGAGTATTGGGGGCTTCGGCTATCATCCCTATCATCAAAGGCAAAACTGTGAGGCCTTGTGTGCCAAAACGGACAATATCGTGCTAGCGGGTGGTCGGGCTGTTACAGATGGTATCAGAGCTGGAGCCCGGATCGATGTGCCAGCGAGGGCGCTGGGCTCCCTTAGGGGGGTGGATTGTAAGGTCCCACGTCAGTTGGGGAGGGGAACGAAGCATGCCTTATAAGGATGTGGATACCTCTCCCTAGCATGACGCGTTTTGACAAGTGAGTGTGGGGAGCTTCGGCTGTCATCCCTATCGTCAAAGGCAAAACCGTGAGGCCTTGTGTGCCAAAGCAGACAGTATCGTGCTAGCGGGTGGTCTGGGCTGTTACACCTCGCCCAGGAGAACCCCAAGGATATCGTTTGGACTAGAGGACCAATGGTTCCACGACATCCCAGAGAACCTTCGTATAGTGATCACGGCGAGAGTCGGAACAGGTCTGGTCAAGCGAATCCTCGTGGACACCGGAGCTGACTCCAACATCATGTTCAGGAACATCTTTGATGTCCTTGGACTCCGAGAAACCGATCTAAAAACCTACTAACACGAAGTGGTCGGCCTAGGGGACAACTTCATAAAGCCCGACGGGGTAGTCTCCCTCCTGATTCGCATCGACGGAGGAGGAGGTAAGAGATCAATAATGGCAAAGTTTGTCGTCCTGAGGGACTCCACGGCTTACAATGTCATCCTGGGAAGAAAAAAGATCAATGAATTCTTTGCCATGATATGCACCAAGATTTTGGTCATGAAATTTGTCACTAACGATGGATCGGTGGGATCCCTTAGGGGAGATTTAGAAACGGTGGTGGCATGCGATAACGCCAGCCTCTCCCTAAGGAAGAGATCAAAGGAAGCATCTGGGGTCTTTCTGGCCGACTTAGATGCCCGGGTTGATGACAGATCGAGACCCGAGCCCAAGGGAGATTTGGAAATATTCAGGGTTGGGGACACGGAGGACAAATTCACCTTCGTGAATATGAACTCCCTCACAACTTGAAAGAGCCCCTCATGAAGGCCATAAGAGAAAATGGTGACTTATTCGCCTGGATACCGGCCGACATCCCGGGAGTAGACCCCGAGTTTATGTCGCACCGACTAGCCGTGAGATCGGACGCCAAGCCCGTGGCCCAGAGACAAAGAAAGATGTCCCAGAAAAGAGCCAACGAGGTAGCCAAGTAGACGGCCAGCTTGTTGGAAGCAGGGTTCATCAGGGAACTGGACTACTTAACATGGTTGTTGAACGTGGTCCTTGTCAAGAAGGCCAACGAAAAGTGGAGGATGTGTGTCAACTATTCAGACCTCAACAAAGCATGTCCTAGGGACTCCTTCTCCCTTCCTAACATCAATGCCCTTGTGGACTCGGCAGTAGGTTATCGTTTCCCGAGCTTCATGGATGCGTACTTTGGGTATAACCAGATACCGATGTATCGGCCAGACGAGGAAAAAACGGTATTCATAATGCCATGGGGCACTTATTGTTACAAGGTAATTCCATTTGGATTGAAGAATGCAGGGCAACTTACCAGAGACTGATGAACAAGGTCTTCAGCGATCTAATCGGGAAATCGGTAGAGGTATACATGGATGATATCTTGGTGAAGACCAGCCGATTGGAAGACTTAGTTGGTGACCTAGAGACCGTGTTCAGGTCTCTTTGTAGGCACAATAAGAGACTTAACCCCCTCAAATGTGTCTTTGCCATGAAAGCCAGGAAGTTCCTAGGTTTCATGATAACCCAAAGGGGGGGTTGAGGCTAACCCCGACAAGTGTGAAGCCATTTTGCAAATGACAAGCCCATGTTACATCAAGGACGTACAAAGGTTGGCCGGAATGCTTACAGCCCTATCTCGCTTCCTCGGTGCATCGGCAGACAAAGCCCTCCCCTTCTTCAACCTCATGAAGAAAGGGATCGCCTTCGAATGGACCCCGGCTTGTGAAGAAGCTTTCAACCATTTCAAAAACATACTCTCAGCACCACCGGTCCTAGGTAAGCCCAAGGATGGCGAGACATTATTTCTATATCTAGTTGTAATGGACAAAGCCTTGGCGGCCGTCCTCGTCCGAGAAGAAGGAAGGACCCAACAACCGGTCTACTTCATTAGCAAAGTGCTACAAGGTGCAGAGCTAAGGTACAGCAAATTAGAAAAGCTAGCCTATACACTCCTGATCTCGTCCCGAAGGTTGAGACAGTACTTCCAAGGGCACCGGATCACCGTCAAGACGGATCAAGCGATTTGCCAAGTTCTACAAAAACCCAACCTGGCAGGATGGATGATGACTTGGTCGGTTGAGCTGTCTCAGGACGATCTGCAATATGAGCCTAGACACGCGATCAAAGCCCAGGCGATGGCCGACTTCCTAGTGGAGGTAACAGGGGACCCTCATAAGATTCTGGACACACGGTGAAAACTCCACGTTGATGTAGCTTCCAACCAAACGTTTGGAGGGGGGATAATCCTCGAAAGCCCGATCGGAATGATATACGAGCAGTCCATCAAGTTTGATTTCTCAGTCTCAAACAACCAGGCAGAATATGAGGCCCTTATAGGAGGTCTGCTCTTATCAAATGAAGTTGGGGCATCCAAAGTGGAGGTGAATAGTGACTCCCAAGTCGTCACTTCTCAAATTAATGGAACCTACCAAGCAATAGATTCTTTGTTATAGAAATACTTGGAAAGGGTAAAAAATTTGAGTGAAGAATTCGACGAGGTCGTGCTGCAGCACGTTCTGAGAGAAAGGAACACACGAATCGACCTCTTGTCAAAGCTGGCAAGTACGAAACCAAGGTCAGGAAACCGATCCCTGATTCAAGGATTGGTAAAGGAACCAACAGTCACTTTGCACATAACCCAAGCAGCCGACATCCGCTGATGGATGGACCCGATTATCGACTTCTTGGAGAAGGGGAAGCTCCCTGAGGATGAGAAGGCTGCGAATGTGGTAAGGAGGGAAGCGGCCAAGTACGTGATAGTACAAGGTCAACTATTCAAAAGAGGACTGAACCAACCCCTGCTAAAGTGTCTATGCCCCGATCAAACGGACTACGTCTTGAGTGAGGTCCACGAGGGATGTTACGACCACCACATTGGTGGAAAAGCCCTAGCCCGGAAGCTCGTTAGGGCCAATTACTATTGGCCCTTGATGATGGAAGAATCCCAGGAATTCGTGAAAAGATGCAAAAAGTGTCAGAAAAATGCCAATTTCTACAGAACCTCGGCAGCCGAGTTAAGCTTATTGACAGCCTCCCGACCCTTCAACCAGTGGGGGGTCGACCTTTTGGGACCTTTCTCGGTAGGGCCCAGGCAGGTTAAATACTTAATTGTGGCCATTGACTACTACACTAAGTGGGTCGAGGCGTTGCTGTTGTCCAGCATATCTTCAACAAATTGTCAGAAATTCTTATGGAGGCATGCGATTTGCAGGTTTGGAATCTCTGAGGTCGTGATATCGGATAACGGGACGCAGTTTGTGGATAAGAAGTTCGGTGAGTTCCTCACTGGACTAGGGATAAAACAAAGATTCTTGTCAGTAGAACATCCACAGACAAATGGCCAAGTCGAAGCCGCTAATAAAGTCTTCCTTCAAGGCCTTAAGAAACGACTTGACCAGAAGAAGGGAGCATGGGCAGACGAACTTGCATCAGTCTTATGGTCTTACAGAACGACACCGCAATCCTCCACCGGCGAGACCCCTTTCCAACTTACTTATGGGGTTGATGCAGTCATTCCAGTGGAAGTGGGGGAGCGGAGCCCACGATTACTCCTGGGTGGAGTCGAGAAAGCTGTGGAGAAGGATTTGATCGACGAGGCCAGGGAGATGGCTTACTTGTAAGAGACGGCGCTGAAGCAAAGAATAGCCCTACATACAACGCCAAGTTGTTAAGGAGGAGCTTTGAACTAGATGACCTGGTCCTACGACGCAACAATGTGGGCCTGCCGACACCCGGAGAAGGAAAACTGACAGCCAACTAGGAAGGCCCCTACAGGGTAAAAGAAGTAGTCGGCAACAGAGCTTACAAGCTGGAACGACTGGACGGAAGAGAGGTGCCCAGGACGTGGAATGTGGTGAATTTAAAAAGCTTCTACTCTTAAGAGCTCAAGCAGACCGGCAACCAGCCGATCCCCTGGTCTAGTAATACCCGTATTATCCCATGTTTTCCCATGTTTACTTGTTCCTGTTCACTTATCCCATTTGTTTAAACCGTCACTTAGCATTCTCTAATTACGTGTTGTTTAAACCTTGTAATTATATTTCCTTTATTCCCGTTTTACCATTTTTTTAATGCGTTATTCAGTTGTTTTAACTTGTTAACTGACCAGTTTGATAACGTTGCGGCATCACGGGATTGATCACGCCAGAAGCCATTGAAATCGTGAACACTACCCTAAACGGCTATGAAAATAAGGGCCACAATCAAAATAGTTAAACATAAAAGCCACAGGTCGGCTTTACCAATTATCGCCATCAAACAAAATGGCAAATAATTTCACACAAACTACCAGTGTTCAAAACAATACATTACAAGGCCAGAATGACCCAAAAAATTACAAGTAAATAAACACTACTTCTTCGAGATGTCAATAATCTGGCCATCCTGAATAGTCTTGAAAGCACCAATCAATGAGGTGTCAAAATCAGGAGAAAGCAACTTGATTTGGGCCTTGATCACTTCCTCAGTCCCAGAAATCACCTCGCGAGCATTATTGATCGTCTCTTTGTTTTTATTCTTTAAACTAGCAACCTCCCCCTTCAGCCTCGCAACCTCTGTCTTAGCATCCCTCGCCGACTTAACGGCCTCTTCCAACTTTGCCTGCAGGCTGGCAACTTTGGCTTCCACCGCAGAAGTTTGACCATGGGAAGTGTTGAGCTGACTCTCCAGGGTCATCTCTCGGTCGGTAAGGCGGGCCACGGTCGTGTCGGAAGTTTTTAACTTCTCCTCTGTATCACCTAGCTTCACCTTCAAGGCCTCCACCTCAGCCTTCAAGTTGGCGACCTCCTGACGAGACAAGAGGTACTTCCCCACCAACGTCCCAGTCTGGTTCAGGATAGGCTCTTCCCTCCTCGCAACGGTCACAGCCCTAAGGATACATCGGTAGATCCACCTGGCTTGAGCACCTAGATCTGCCCCATGGAAGAACTCATCGGTACCCGGCATGAGTTGCGAGTCGATAAACCCGGCGGCGTCGAAGTTCTTCTCCATCATCGTAAGTTCCCCTTCAGGGCAGAACGTTGATTTCCTCTTTTGAGGGTTATCGAGGATCGTTAGGTCGGGTCCGCCGGACCCGTAGACGGGTTCCTCTTCGGAAAGAGGGACCACGCTGCTGCTAGGAGCTCCGACGACGCCAGGACCAACGGGTCCCGGAGGAAGAGGAGGAGGAGGAGCCGACTGAACTTCGGGATTAGGAAAAGGCAGCGCCTCGGCGGTTTGGGTGGCAGAGCTGTCATCACTTTGCCCAGGGAGGAACTTAGCCATCAAATCCTCAAGGCCAGTCTTCTCGGTAGCCATGGACAATGAAATAGAGAAAACAAAGGAGTTACAAACTAAAGCAGAAAATAACAAATACAAGAAGAATCTACAATAACGATTACCCGACCACTTACCTATATAAGCCCTAGCCATCTCCTGATCACGCATCAAGAGATGAAGGTTAACGTTATTTTTTCCAAAAATAGCCAATAGCACGTCGGCAATGTTCTTATTTTGTTGGGTCAAGCCTTTGTACGTCACCTTCGTGAATGCGTTGGCCTCAGCACCAAAACTTCAATAAGTTTGGATACAATGCTTTCCCTCCAAGGTTAGCTAGAACGGATGCTAGCCCCTGGCGGGACGTACTTTGAAGTACTTCCCCTTAAATTCGTGAAAGGAATCTTCGAACAAGCCAAAAATCCTCCTACCTTGGGCTGCCCAGAAAGACATGTACCCCTTCTTAGCTTTCCCCTCTTTGGAAGGGTTAGTCAAAACAAAAAACCACAAAATGACCTCCACCGAGATCGGTAGCTCCAAGAACTCGCATACCATATCAAAGCATCAGATAGAGGCCCAACTATTTGGGTGCAACTGCGACGGCGCCACATCGCACCGATTTAGTAGTGCCATCTGGAAGGGGGAGAAGGGGATGCGAACCCCTAGGCTAGTAAACATCGCCTTGTACACTCATATCCAATCAGCGACTCGGGAGTGTTTAAATTAAGGTGACATATTCGCTCCCGGTCCGTAGGAACGAACACATCATAGCGATCTTCCTCGGGACCTCCCCCGCAAAGTTGTCGGTTTGGCAGAACTCCGTGAGATCCTCCAGAGTTATTTGCAAAGGGGTGTCCTTCACGTCTGAGGTAACCCAGGCGTATCGGTCCACGAGAGCTCTTGCGACGGGGCGTTGTGCCATACCGACAGTGGGGCACCACTTAGTTAATAAGCTCGGGAGGTCAAAAACCCGAAAGAAGCAAAATTATCCCTACAGCCTATTAGCGCTACAGCCTACTGGACAGGATTCTAATGGCAAACTAATGCATGGCAAACCAAAAAATAAATGATGCGCCTAAAATGGTACCCCCTCTAAAAACTACCTAACATGAACTGTGTAAAAATAAATCACAACAAAAAGGTAAATGGCAAAAGTAGCAAAATCACAAGAGCAAAGCAGTAAAGTAGTAATAGGATGTGAAGCACTTACCAAGAAATATGCAGAAGAAAGGCAATGATCAGATGCAAATTGCGCTGTGGATTCTTCAACAGCAATTCAAAGAGTGAAACAAAGAACTGAGGCAAACGCAGGAGTGAATAGGAAGGAAATGAAGAAAGAAAGGAAGGCGAAGGAGTTTTGAGGCTAATAAGATGATAACCGCAGAAAGAGGAAGTGCGAAAAGGCAGGGGTGTAATGGTCTTTTCCCCCAACTTTTCAAATCAGTCATAATGACATTAAATGCCAAGCACGAAGAACGAGGTGACGATTGACGTTCCCTTGAAACGGACGAAGCCCACTCACACGTAGGGGGCACGCTCCTATCACGAGCGGCCGACTCCACGAAAAACCCAACTACAGAAAGAGAGTGTAGAAGGGAACGCCCCAACAACAGGGTTCATGACCATAGCTGGCGCGTTGGGGGCACTGTTCCGGCCCAACCCAGCTGGCCCACTGCCCGAACCCGACGTACCGGCCGACCCGACGGCCCTATACGACCCAAATCGAAAGGCGACTCGAATGTCACCTCCCCTCTCGCGAGCTACCTGACAGCTGGGGAGGAAGCTTCCTCGAAGGTGGATCTGCTCCTATGGGGCCCACCCTAGTGCGAACTATATAAGGGGAGGGCCTACCCCTCCCCAGAGGTATGTCACCTATTCTTTACCCTAACTGCTACCTTTGTACGGACACTGACTTAAGCGTCGGAGTCCTTTTGCAGGTGGCCTTCCACCTTTTCACCCCACATCTCCAACCCGAGAGGACCTCAAGCCCCGACCTTCACCTCTACGCATCGGCCCGGTAGATCTAGACACACGAAGGTGATTCGAACTCAATTTTCCCGTCATCTCCAAGTATTTGACATATCCAACCCGTTCAGAATACGAGAAATTGAACATTAAGAATAGGAAATTTTTAAGTATATCGATATATTAATGGTTTAGTAATTTTTAACAGTTGATTTTAATTATAAAAAATATATATAATATACCTAATTAAAATTAACAGTTAAAAATAACTAAAATACCAATGTACTAATATACTTAAAAACTTTTCATATCTCTGTCTTAGTGGTTAACAAGTATAATAACCCGTGCCATGCACGTGATAAAATTGAAATTATAATTTTAAATTATTCTATTAAAATTAATTTGAATTGTAATCATTTAATTAATTAATAAATAATATGATGTGTATTGTTCGCATTTTTTTAAATTTAGTTTTAAATGTATTAACTCGAATGTAGCTATTAAGTGTATAAAAATTATGTTTGAATTATGAATTCTCTAAATGAAATTATCCCGTTTAAAATATTTAAATTATGATTTAAAATTTTTTTTATATAATAATACATTTTTTTCTTTATTTTACTATTAATATGTTGATATTGCAAGTCTAAATTACAGTATTTTACTGAATCTTGACTGAAAAAGAAAATAGTTACGTGTTTCTATCATTTAATTTATTTAATACACAATGTGCTAACACTAAAGATATTTTTTTAAAAAATATATTGATAAAAATAGATATAATATAATTACAAATATAACATAAATAAATAAATATGAAACCAATATGTTTACCAATGTCTTTGTTAAATTTTATAAATTAGAGAATAAATTATGTATTCGGTACCTTGGTGATCACACAGATGATCAAGTAATTAGATTGTAAATTGATCTCATAATGTACATCTTATTTTTTTTTCATTTTTTAATGAAAGCGAAAATTAAGAGAGTAAGTAGTAATATATAAAGAAAAAAAATTGCACCACAACACATAATTATGACCAAAAGAAATATTCATATTAAAATTTTACATACTGTAAATCATGAAAATCAATCACAATGTACTGGTCACTTCTTTCTATTTTTGACCATGATATAAGTTTTTCTTTTCTAGTCAAGAATCTAATAACATCTAATTGAACAAAAAAAATTGAATTAAAAGTACCAAATTAAGGACAAATGAGTGAATAATATAAGAAATTATAACTTCGAACGTGTATAAAATAAAGAGAATTTACTGATTTATTTTATATTAAACGATAAAACTAACATAGTATACTAATAAAAGGATATACCTTTTAAAAAAAGTCACAATACAATCTCAAATATTTTCATAAATAAACTGTTAAAATTTTTGTTATCGATAAAATGATGCTATTATACAATTTTTTGGCAAAACTTAAAATCAAAAGGAAAATAATTTTGTGTGGGTTAATATAAATTAAATACGTACCAAATAAGTAGAATCATTCATTTGTTTGTTTCAATATATCAGCATGAGCAAGAAAATTAAAATAATTATCCGAAATTTTACGATCATCGACCAAATGTACTATACGTGACTCCATCTTAAAAGATATTTTGCACGTGTGTACAGTCAGAAGATATATTCCGCTTGATTTCTCAATCTCAAAATTTGAGAAGACATAGACTTTCCTTTCTACCAATTCATTTTCAAATATTTTTGTCAAATAATTCTTGATTGAACAATGAATTTCATCGTATTGCAAAATAAATTAAATATAAAAGCTATTAGCATTTACAAAGCTATTAAAAAGAATTATCTTTGACTTGTGAAATGGTGTACTTATAAAATTAACTTAAAATATGAACTATAAATATTTATAAGAATTTAATTTTGATGTACTGATAATGTAAAGTAGTTTTACACATGTATCCAATTACGTAATGACACATCAATAAAAATAAATACCTTTCACATTGATTGCGTGAATGGTCATCTAAAAGAACCGATGTGATTGCATGACTATATAAAATGCTTTACACTGTCAGTGCATCAAAATTAAACTTTATAAATTGAACTTAGCATTACTTGAAAAAATTTAGTAAATGAATCAATTAATCTTATCATCTATTAGAACTATTTCTATGTAAACCGTCTTACTCTTGTCAAACTTGAATGTGACTTTTTATAGCCTTATAGTTCTTGTCTTTATTTTTCATACTTTCTCTTTGTATAATCTACTATAAGTAATACTATTGATAGGATCGTAGTCAATAGTCATTAGGTAGGGGAAAAAAATAGAATAAAACTAGGCGAAAATTTAAATTTTTTAAATAATAAACATGAAAGAAAATTTACTGCTTATTATATATACTAATAATATGTCAATCATTTTAAAATTTTACTAATAATACTAATAGTTTAAAGATAATTTTACTATAGTTATAATAAATTTAGTTATTACTCTAAATAAATAAAATAAATAATAATATATTTAAAATTAAAGAAAAAAAGATTAGCGGTAATTATGTTTAGAATGTTTTCATATTTTTTCTTTAATTTTTTTTGCTTGTCATTCTTTCACTGCAATGTTAGTTCAAGAAAACTCTAAATTTAAAATATAATAATAAATATGTTATATAATAGAAAAATAACAAATTATATATATATATATATATATATATATTATTGCTATATAGGAAGTCAATGCACAAAGATATGTTATCGTAATAAAATATCACATTATGAATAATTATATTTGTCAAGTAAATTTATTTGTACTCTATATCTATTATATTATTTTATGTAAAATTAAAATCTACTTTTTTAATTTAATATTATATATATTTGCTTCTGACATTGTCTAAAATTAAATTGGAATTATGTCTAAAGACTTAATACGGTAACAGAATATAATTAATATCTAATATTTTAATAATTAAATACCTAAAATAATTTAATAAATAATAATTAATACCTAAAATATCATATATATATATATATATATATTTGATATTGTCCAAAATTTAATACCTCAAATTTTAATAAGTAAATACCTAAAATAAGTTAATTAAATAACAACGATTAATACTTAAAATATTGAAAAATTTTTTTAATAAATGTGAGGAATAAAAATAAAAAAATTAATAAATAATATTAGTGTTTAAATGAAAGAATTGATAAAGAATAATAATTATAAGTAAAAATAGTATTTTTATTTTGGACAAAAAAAACACATGAGAAATTGTTTAATAATCTATGCCATGTACATGATAATAAATTGTTCAATAATTCGTAATATGCACGTTATAAGTTTGAAATTATAATTTTAAATTATTTTATTGAAATTAATTTGAACTGTAGTAATTTAATTAATAAAAAGTAACATGTTATGCGTTTATTTTTTCTTAATCTAGTGTTATGTGTATCAACTCTAATATAGTTATTAATCATTTTTGTTAATCTACTTTTTTTTTTCTAAATTTATGATTTAAAATAATAATTATAAATATTAATAATTAAACAAATTATTATATTATAATTATTTACGTTTTATTCCCAAAATTGAAAACATACTATTTCTTTTTAAGTATACATATATATTAAGTCACATATATTAATTATTTTTTAATTTTTTTATTATAAATAATTTTTTAGCCTACAATCATTCAATGATTTTGTTATTCCATTAACACCATCGTATGCGTAATAATATTCATAAATCATACTAATTTTCGTATTTATTTATATGTATATTGTAACAGCCCAAACCACCCGCTAGCACGATATTGTCCGCTTTGGCACACAAGGCCTCACGGTTTTGCCTTTAACGATAGGGATGATAGCCGAAACTCCCCACACTCACTCGTCAAAACGCGTCATGCTAGGAAGAGGTATCCACACCCTTATAAGACATGCTTCATTCCCCTCCCCAACCGATATGGGACCTTACATATATATATATATATATATATATATATATCAATTGTTTAGTTAATAATTTTTTTATTTTTAGAATATATTTATTTTGTTAAATAATTCTAAATATATACTTCTTTATGTATGTAGTTTAATATATATATATATATTTAAATAGTATATATTAATTGTTTTTTTATCATAATTAATTTTTTTAGCCTACAATTATTCAATAATTTTTTATTCTTTATTATTAATATTATCGTATTATAAATTATAATAATTTTTTTATTTATCTATATATATATATATTAATTGTACATATAAAAATTTAAGTCATATTTATTAATTATTTTTTCGTTATGATTATTATATATATATATATATGGTTATTTTTTATTCTACAATCGAGTAATAATTTTTTATTTTTTATATCCATGCGTATTTTTCAATCCCTTTTCATATGTATGATTAACAATTTTTTTTAAATGGTGATATTTTAATTTTTTTTACGTATTTTTATATATTAGCAAGAAAGCAAAAACCACGTATTGTGGCTCTTTTTTCTTTTTCACGCCTTAATCTTAATCAATCAACCTTGTGTCCATACAATATAATTAAATTTTTAATCATTCTAATTTATTGATGAATTACATTTCTCTTAATAATTGCATTACTAATCTAAATTACAAAAAAAAGGTGATACATATATCCAAAAAATTAAGAAAACAAACTTAAAAAAAATTCATATTAAAAAGTTTAAAAATAACATATACATAAAAAATAGTCGTAATATATAAATTGAAACAACAATTTAAATTTCTCTAAAACTAATTTAATCAACTACCAATATTAGAACTAAATTATTTAAATAATATTTAATCTATTCTAATCCTTAGATCTGTATAGATTATAGTCATTCTCGTAATAACCAACCGAAATAACATCATAAGATAGAATATTTAGAATTTGTACAAATTCAGACTATCTTCTTTTTCAAATTGTCAAATTAAATTGACTTTTATTCTCTTCAACGACATTGCATTAATGCACCAAAAGACCGGTAGTTTTTGAAAAAAATACAATATGTTATAAAATTATTTTTAATACAAAAAACTTAAGAGAAGAAAATTTAAATATAGTATCAATATTTGAATTGCATCTTCAAGGTTGGCACGAATTTTTTAAAATTGAACCTAAATTGAGGAAATTCGATCTTATTATATGCTCCACTTCGAATATTTTCGGACAAACATAGAAAACGTAGAGGGAATGTGACTTGAACTTGACCTACAAAGCTCCTTAGAAACAATTGCCCAATCAAAGAAGAATAACATATTAGAAAAAAATGCTTTAATTCTTAAATTTAGACTCACTAACTACAAAGAAACACTATATATAGCCTTTAGTAGTACAAAAATAATTATAGAAATTAATTATTGCAGTATCAATTTACCACTATGAATGTTAGTATAATATTTATAGCAATTAGAATTATAAATTTATGTTTAATTTTTTATATAATTATAATTAAGATATTTTTTAAATCAGTATAATTATGCATTATTCATTAAATGCTAATTGTAATATAATTCTAATAAAGATATTTTTTAAAATAAATTTAGAAGAGAGAATAGTACTTTTATTTTGAAAAGAAAATAAATTCATGAGCAATTGATACCTTACTTTCATTAGTTGGGAGAAAATCCAATTTTAGTATATTAAGTATATTATTTTATATAATTATAATAAAGATATTTTTCTAAATTGGTATAATCATATGCATTATTCATTAAATGCTAATTGTAATATAATTATAATAAAGATATTTTTCTAAAAATAATTTTAGAAGAGAGAATAGTGCTTTTATTACATGGGAATAGTACTTTCTAAAAATAAAGATATTTTTCTAAATTAGTATAATCATGTATTATTCATTCAATACTAATTGTAATATAATTATAATAAATATATTTTTTTAAAAATAATTTTAGAAGAGAGAATAGTGCTTTAATTACATGAAAATAGTAGTTTCTAAAAATAAAGATATTTTTCTAAATTAGTATAATTATACATTATTACTTAAATACTAATTATAGTATAATTATAATAAAGATATTTTTATAAAATAAATTTAGAAGAGAAAATAGTGGATTCATTTTGGCAGAAAAATAAATTCATGAAAAATCGATACCTTACTTTTATTAATTGGGGAAAAACCTAATTTTAGTATATTAAGGAGGCTTAAGCAGTATTGGATATTTTTGTGGTGCCTCATGTCTTTGACTCAACGCTGCTGGGTTTGCTTATTTTAGAATTTAATAAATAATTTGGCAATTATATATTTTCTTTTTGGTCAGAACTTGCATTTGTGACAATTCATATTCAAGTCAGTCACGCATAGTCATACAAATTCCTATTGTACGTGCTGCCATTTGATTTGGGTTTAATTTTAGTATATTAATAATATAAGTTAATTAAATTTGTATATTTAAATAATTTTTTAAATAATAAATTTCAAAATTAATTATTTTTATTGATATAATAATATATAATTAGTTATTTATATAAATTTTTTAATTATAACTATGCATAAAAATTAAATGCTTTTAATATAAATCAAAATTGTAAAACTTCCTTAACGAGTTGTATATGCGATATCTGTTTAAAAAGTATCACTATTTCATTTGAAGAAACGATAAAAAAAAAAATAAAAAACAAATGTGGAGCTTACAGGACATGCTTAACATTTTAGATATCAATTTCAATATAATATTCAATATAAAATATTAGCCAACAATTAATTAATTAATTATACTACTTAGCCAACATCAATTATTATATTCTACGATTAAATATTTTATTAATTAGTAGAAGAATAGAGATATCTTTTATAAATTAAAGTTGGTATAAAATATTTATAAGATTAATTTTATTTCATTTGTTAATGCACATATATGACGCATGTAATTTTTTTATAGAAATTTTTGTTTTAGATTTTGACTCATATTTCTCAAATGAAAAGCTAAAGTATTTTAAAAATGTAATACTATATAATTAAAATATATATAAATAATTATTTTTGTTTACATTCTTCTTATATAATTAAATTCTTTTATATATCCTATTAGTTTCTTTTTCCAATATATATATTTGATGTTCTGACGATTCAACTACAATAAAACAACAGCATATATATCCTATTAGTTTCTTTCTCCAATATATATATATATATGATTTTGACTCATTTTGCTGAACTTTTTTGCGATAGTTACATAACGGTCACCAATTTGAGCGTCATCAGTATATTATTGTTTGGACAATTGCAATTACTGGTAAAACTGTCACCAAATCATTGCAGCAGTTTTTTTTTTTTTTTTTTTTTCATGTTTTTATTATATTTAGTGACCGTTTTAATATATCATTAACAACAAGTTTTTCTTTCTCTATTATATGCTAAATTATGAGCGACTTACTATTTACATGAGTTTCCAATAAAGTATATTCATTTTTCAACTAAAAAAAAATCTGCTTATAGAATCAAATAGAAATACATTAAAGCATTCTATCACATAAAGATTTAGTTCATTCATTGTTCATCAAACTTCGTAATTCATATATTTTGAAAAAAAGAAAGGATCTATTACACATAATATAAGTTTTCTATCTAGCTAAGTGCTAAGAAAATATAACATAAAATTTTACAAGTATCAAGAGTTTTTATAATTTGTTCCGGACGTGAGGTCTGGAGTCCCATACGGTCCAACGACGATCCGGTTCCTAAACTCAAGTAATTCATACGGTCTAAACTAGCTAGAAAGCTAAAAATCACTAACATTCAAATTCAAATACCTCCCTTATCTTAATTGTTGAAGTGGTGAAGCGTTTAGGAAGGAAATTGAAAGAATTTCACAGACTGAAAAATTGTGACCAGAGAGTTTTTGGCATTCTCTCACCGTCTCAAAATTGATTTTATTGAATTGAGCTTACTTACTAACTTTTACAACTAGCTGTAACTCTTAAATAACATAATAAGCTAACCTCTTAACCGATTCTGTATACAAACTTTGCTAGCAACTATTTATTTACAACTAACTCAGCTATTAACTATTCTGATCTAACAAGTTACTTGGTGTACGAATCCCCACACTTTAGTACAGTTGTACCAGCAAGTGCAGTGGGTCGTCCAAGTAATACCTGAGCGAGTCAGGGTCGATCCCACGAGGATTGTGGTTTGAAGCAAGTTATGGTTATCTGGCCTTAGTCAGGCGAAATCAGAAGGTTGTTGGATTACGGAGTTTAGGATTTAAATCAGTAATAGGAATAGGATTAAGGATTGGAGTTGCTTTGCCTTTCTATTAACTCTGGTATTACTGTCTTCTTTGCTTGTGAGTGATCTCTTCTATGGCAGGCTGTATGTGATCAACGCCATGGGCCGTGGTCATTGATCTCCTCTGCTACAGATTGAACGCCATTGGCCGTGGTCATCCAATCTGATGAAGGGTGAAGCTCTAGCAAATCATTCTCTTGGCAATTCTACTCAAAACGCCATAAACAAGGTCGAATATTCTGGATCAGAGAATGTTGCTTCTTTGGATTCTAGCCTATACTACGAAGACCTTAATCTCCCCGAAAATCAGCTAAACTGGCGTCTTGAGAAGTCCCCAACGAAGTCGTGGATTAGCCGTCTGAGAGATCTATAAATATAGCTGTTGGCTCGTGCTTTCCAGTCACATATTCACATGAACCCAAGTAGACGCGGGTGTTTGTCAGGCACGTTCGTCTTAGTATGATGAACAGAGCTGATTGTCACTGATAATCCTATTCACCATGTTGAAGAGCAAGTATACATCTTAGAAATAAATCAAACACGGATCGAAGAAGAAACAGTAATACTTTTATTAATTCATAGGACTAAGCAGGACTCCTTCTCTCAACCTATGAGGTTTAGAAACTCATACTGATATAAAATACAAAGTAAAACTCGAAAATAATGGCTGTCCTCCTGGATCTCTTCGAATGATTATGTAAAATACACTTTAAATACTAAACAAATGACTAGTAAGAGTAAAACAGTCTATTTAGTGCTAAAATTCACTTCTGGGGCCCACTTGGTAAGTGTTTGGGCTGAGTTTTGATGAGATCCACGTGCTATAAGACTCCTAGGACGTTGAATGCTGGCTAGGGGGTCCTCTCTGGGCGTTTGAACGCTGGACTCTGCTCTGTGGGCCCTGGACGCCTGGAAGGGGGCAGGAAGCTGGCGTTGGACGCCAGTTTTGGGCCTTCTAATCCGAAGCTAAGTATGGACTATTATACATTGATGGAAAGCTCTAAAAGTCAGCTTTCCATAGCCGTTGAGAACGCTCCATTTGACCTTCTGTAGCTCCAAAAAAGCTCTTCCGAGTACAAGAAGGTCAGATCCAGACAATATCTGTAGTGCTTTCTCTATCTCTGAATTAGACTTTTGTTCCAATTCCTCAATTTCAGCCAGAAAATACCTAAAATTGTACAAAAGCACAAAAACTCATAGTAGAATCCAAAAATGTGAATTTAACACTAAAACCTATAAAAACTTAATAAAAACTAAACAAAACACACTAAAAATTATATGAAAATGATGCAAAAAAACGTATAAAATATCCGCTTATCATTACTCTACATATTTTTTTATGTAACATTAACGAACAAAATAAGATAAAATAGTAACACAAATTATATAAAAAGAGTCATTGGCTCCCTCCAAAAATATAACACAACTTAATATTTACTTTTTAGATTTATTCTTATTTGAACGTCAGAATATCTTTACTACTCCACCATTTCAAAAATCCAATTCTGTTATCACTAAGATTGATGATTTCCAATCCTTCTCTCACCATTTTGACTTTTTGAGGTTCTTGTGTAGCAGTTAGAAAGCCTATCTCCTGTTGGCGAGTTCAACTCTCTTACCCAAAATGAAAAGAAAACAAATTTCCTTAAAAGCTACCGAAATAAAAATAAGTGTCAGGGATATCAGGATTGTGTTATCTTGTTTTTATTATCTTGTCTTGTTCTTAAAATCAAACGCTTTAAGATAGCTCAAAATATAGTAAAAAAAAGAATAAAGTTTCTAGTTCGTAAAGGTGTTAGGCCAAAAGGATAAATTATTAAAAAAAAATCATCTTAAAAAGTTGAATTTTTTTTTTAGTGAGAACTAAATTGGTGGAAGTGGATTGATTGAATTTGAAGTATAAAAAGTGTCTTCTAGTTAAAAATAAATCAAACTAGATGTCTCACACACTTTTTTATCTGGACACCTCTTTGTTACGAACATTCGGATCAATATTAGAATTGCTATGTTAACTTGTAGAAATCAACTTCATTTTTTCTTACACCTATTTTTAGTTAAAGAGACTTAAAATTATAGGAATACCCAAAAATACATTTTACCAACTATCCTATTTAATAACAAATATTAGGATAAAAAGAGTAAACTGAATGTGACATTGTAACTATTAGATAATGTACTCCTTTTAAAATAACTTGAGACTATAAAAAAATCTCAACTCACTTCTCTTAAAGAACTTTTTTTTAAAATTTGAGAGATCATTTCTATCATTTTTTCTCTCTAATTCTTTTTAGGGTTAAGTATTGTTTTCGTCCCTAACGTCTTGGGTCAAAATCAAAATCGTCCCCGACCTTTTTTCGTTATTAAAATCATCCTCAACGTTCAAAAACGCTTTAAAATCATCATTTTTACCAATTTTATTTTTTATTACCAAACTACTCCTCATTAAAAAATTATAAAATAAAATAAATATAATTATAAAATAAAATAAATATAAAATAAATAAAAAAGAAAGGAAAGAAAGGGATATAGAGAGAAATGGGGGAGAGAAAGAAGGGGGTGGGGCGCGAGAAGGGGGGAGGGGGAGGGAAGGGAAGCCGCACCGCCGCACCGCTATACCGCCGCCCCGCTGCACCACCGCACCGCCGCCCTGCCGCCTGTGATCCGCCACTGTTCCTCCTCCTCGCCCTCACCGCCCTCTTCTTCTTCTGTGAACTGGATTTTTGTTGTAGAATTTTTTGTGAAATTTGTTATGGAATATCTATAATTTAATTTTTTGTGATTTGGCTTAAATTTGGAATTGTTGTTGTTGAATTTGTTGATTATTGTTCATAGTGCATGTTGCTTGAATTTCTTTAAAAGAAGATGAAGAAGCAGAGCAAGAATAAAAGAGGAAGAATTTTAGTTTTGAAGTTTGTTTATGGTTCTGAGTTTTGATTATTCTGATTTTTTGAGTTCTGATTTTCTGAATTCTGATTTTCTGAGGTGGGGGTGGTGGTGGGTTCTGGTGTTGATGATGATAGTGGGGTGGTGGTGGGTTCTGTTTTGAGTTTTGTTGTTCTTTTGATGATGATGATGATGATGACCATGATGATAATGGTAGTGGTGGTGGTGGGTTTTTGTTCATTTCGGACTTCTGGTTGATTTTGGTTGATTTTGGAAAAAGTTCTGATGATGGTGATGATGACCATGATGATACTGCTGGTGGTGGTGGTGGGTTTGCGTTGGGCGTAGACTTCTGTTCTGGCAGTGAAGGTGGTGGGGTGAGGAAGGTAAAGAGGAGAATGATGATGATGAGGGTATTTTGGTCCAAGAATTCGGAAAAGGATGATTTTGAAGCGTTTTTGAACGTTAGGGATGATTTTAATAACAAAAAAAGGTCGGAAACGAATTTGATTTTCGCCCCTTACCTTAGAGACGATTTTAGTACTTAACCCTTCTTTTTATTATTTTTCACTTTGTTCATCAAATTTAAACAAAAAAAATTCATAAAATTAGTATAAGCATGTTCCATTAAAACACCCAACAATAAATTTTAATTAACACTTCATTCTAAAAGAGTTTATTTATCTTGATGCGACATTATAAATGTCTCAACATTTATTCTTTATTATTATTTTTCATTTTTTATTTTTGTATTACTTATTTATCATTAATAAAAATATTTTTTTCATAAATTTATTTATTTTTAATTTTTTATTTTAATTTTTTTCATTTAATCTATCTTCACAAAACTACACATGAGTCCGTCTCTAAATATGGAAACGACTGGTGAGAGAATTTGTATATGCATTTCAATTTTAAATATATTTTGTACATAAATCGTTGCACATTTTTACAAATTTTTTCATATAAATTGCGTTATTCTTTAAGTGTCTTCTCTTTATTTATAAACAGTAGAAACATCCAACGATTTACATAAATTTAAATCAATATCAAAATATAAGATTTTTTTAAAATTATAAATAAATAATATTAAAAGAAATTTATTTTGTTTACGTGATTTGTCCTCTTAATATAATGTGGGCCTTAATTAAAATGAGATAAAAAAAAATCATATTTAATAGTAAATTAAGCATTAATTAATTCCTAATTTCATACAAGTATAAGAAGCATGAGTGCATGACTGCGTGAGTGCTCACTAAAATTATTTTTCATACTGAAATTGTGCATTACTCTCACGTGGCACGTACAAGTTTGGTGGACCACAATCATCCACATAGGGTGCAGGCGGGCCCACAACCTGAAAATCCACTTTCCCTTTTGTAAGTAACATTGACACACAATCCGAGTTATCCACGTTCATCTGACGTGGATCTGACATGACATCATAATGCAAGCTTAAAACAAAAACATACTAACATGTTTAGTATATATTAAAATTAATCATTACAATTAATTATTAATAAAAAAATATATTAAAAATAAATATTTTTAAAAAATATTTATAGATTTTTTATAGTTTTAAATTTTTTTTTTAATTTTAACATCATAATCCAAGCTTAAAACTAAATAAAAAAAATATTTTTTTATACATATTTTTTATAATATTTTGCTTAGCAGTTATTATTAATCATCTTTTAAAAATAGTATTTGTTTATCAAAATTAATCACTAAAATTAGTTATTAATGTATTTATGTATAAATAAGTATGTAATTTAATTTATTTTCAATGTATATTTATATTTTAATATGTATTTTATATTGATAACTGATTTTAATAGTAATTTTAATATATACGTAGTACAATCGATTATCTTTAATATCAAAAGTAAAAATATAAAAAAAAAAACACAATAAAATTTGTATCTAAGACTTTTAAATTTAGAAGGTTAATAATTATGGAATAAATATTAATTAGATTTTTAAAATATTTAATTTTTCATAAAAAATTAAGAACTAATAGTTTAATCTCCTAAAAATTACTTTTTTCTAAAATAAATAAATAAATAAATAAATATAGTGACCTATACTCTAGAAAAATTTTAGGTATCTAAAAATATTGATGTTCCAATAATAATTTTAAGCAGTAATCACAGTTATAAAATTTAAATAAAATTGAGATCAATAACAAAAAATACTGAAACATCGGTATTCATAAAGGTGGCAATATAATACTATCAACAAGACAAATATGATTTTACATTGGTGAGTATGTATAGCGGGTATTCGATTATCCATTCGAAATCGAATCGAACCAATTAAATTGGTTCTGGAATCAACGGGTAATCGGGTTCAACTTGAACCAAACCAATAATTTTTGTTAGTGATTGGTTCGTATATCAGTTCTAGAGGTGCGGAATCCGAACCAATCCACGAACCTAATCATATATTAATTAAATAAAAAAATAATATATATATATATATATATGACTTTTTTATTAGACAAAGATTATTCACCATTAATATGTTTGAATTTTAATGAGTATAGTTTTTAATGTATTTGGTGTTTAACATGTTTGAATTATTTCTATTGATGTTACATGTTTATTGTACTTATTGAATTTTTAAGATACAAATTTGATTTTTTTTATGAATTTTAAAGTTATCGGATACCCAATTACCCGAACCGAACCAATCCGTTCTTAATCGGCTTAATTTGGTTTGGATACATGTACAAAAAAACACAAATCCGAACCAAACCAAACCAATTATATTTTGATCGATTCGATTCTAATTTTACCATGAATCCGAACTAAACCGATCCGTGCTCATCCCTACTAAGTTGGATACAATGTCTAAAGTGATTATCATAGACCACATGATTGCAATTTATAGCACATCAATATATGAATTATGAAAGAAAACGTAAAATATATATGGTACTCAAAAGTTTATATAGCAGACAAAGATAATCTCAAAAGATAGGAATTACAAATAAATTTTTAAAAAATTTAAAAGCGTGACAAAAATAATCAGATTATTAAATATATATTCTCAATCATATCTTTAGAGATTAGATTAATCTTGATGTAATCTTTTGTGCAAATACTTATGCGATTCGAAAAAATACAGAATACAACGATCCATGAAAATTAATTTGCTATTAAAAATTAAAAAAATAAATAAAATAATTTATATCTTAAATCTTAAATTATAAATTTTAAACTCTAAATTTTAAATTCTAAATTTAAACTATTGATATAAAATATAATAAATAAAAAATTAATATTTATTTACTTGATAAAAAGTGAAATACTTAATAATAAACATTTAAGAATGAGTTAGACTTCCGCAAGCATTATTAAAAAAATAAAATCTTTTTATTCTTAAAATTTGGTGATAATCTAATGACAAGTAATTTTTTTTATTCTTTTTGTGAATAAGTGAAACTTTTTTATTAAAAAGGTCTATAGATCAAAATTTTGTTCTAATTGTTATATGGATCTTTTAAATAATTATCTAAATATTTTTAAAAAATTCGAATATAAATATTAAAATTTTATTATTTGTCACTTATAAAAAATATGATTTTTCATTAATTTTCTATACTTTAAAATTATTTATAAAACGTATTTATTATTTATATTTTTTGAAATTAATTTTATTAATAATATAAATTTTTGAGTATTATTTTAAATAATTTACTCATTAAACATTTTGAAGAATTTTAATTTTTTTTAAAATATTAGTATTCCAATAATTTTAACCATTAATTTTAATTATAAAAAATATATAATATATATTAATTAAAATTAAACCGCTAAAATTACTAGAACACCAATCTTTTAAAAACTTTTAAAAATTTTTCCATACATTTATCTCTTTTATAACTAGACCTGAATTGACAAATTTCTCTTTCACCACCACCTGCCATGTATGTTGACCTTTAATATGGGAATGTATTGGAAGATATCAGGCTTATTGTCCCAGTTGGTTTGCCTTTGTAGTTTGTACGTTTTCCATGACCTTCGCTCAGCTAACGGCTTTCAGATGCTGACCATCTAACCACATGAATGCCTACTCTTGGAATAGTCCAATGCTGTGGGAGAATCCTCCATTATTAGACTTGCAGCATCTGATCTTTGAACGTTTATATTTTCTTTTTTTTTTTTTAAATTAAAAACAACAAAAGAGAAAAGAAAAATCAAAGTTTAACTTTAACGAATTTCACTTATTCAAATAAATAAATTGAGAATCAACTTGTTTTGATCAATAATCATTTAATATTTATCTTTTATTTTAAACTTTTTTTTTTTCTATTTTAACCTTTGCAAATGAACTATTTATTAGTTGATTGTTGGTTGATAAAATTAATTTCTTAGCGAAATTGTTTTAAACGATTTTGTAATCTATTAAAAAAATTGTGAACCAGCCCTTCTCGATATATATGATTATCACTAACCTCATCACAAATTAGAAGAGCATTTGATTTGATTGAAATTATTAGTAAATCTGTAAATGTCTTAAATATTGTGATTGTTAATATAAAAGTAAAAGATATTAAAGAAAAAGTAGTTAATTATTAAAAAATTACTTTTAGTATTCTTATGAATAATATAATAGTCAGACTACCTGCTAGCATGATATTGTTCGTTTTGGCACATAAAATCTCACAGTTTTATCTTTGAAAATAGAGATGATAACCGAAATTCCCCACACTCACTCGTCAAAATACGTCATGCATGAGAGAAATATCCACATTCTTATAAGACATGTTTTGTTTCATTTCTCATCTGATGTGAGACCTTATAAATAAAATATTAAATTAAAAGTTGTGAGGGGCATGCTTGAGTGCTTGACCAAGAAGGGTAAGCGCAAGTGCAATTAGGAAAACGTGTAGGAGGGATAATAACTAACAAAGAACAAACTGTGGGTGGTATGGTCTATTAATCTAAGTGTATTCTTTTTTGAATGTGTGAAAAATATTTTTTTTATTAATTATGTTTAATACGTAAAATAAAAGATGTACTCCTTAAATATACATAAAATAATTGCATATATCATTTGTATTATATTTGGAAATCCATTTTTAGGACATTGAAATTTAGGACCCAAAACTGGGTTCTGTTCCAACGGATAATTGTGTCAGCTGCTTTCTGTTGCTGCTGCTTTTGTATGTTTTATATGCCTGCCAGGGTGTCCACTATGACTTCTTAATTTTGATGTTGTATTTTCAATGGTATCTTTTAACAATATTAAAATTTATATAGAGATCATAAATTTAAACAATTAGATTTATTTTTTTTATGTGGAGATCATAAATTTAAAGTCAGATTTATGATTTTTAATTTTTTTTAAACATACAAATTTAAAAGTTAGATTTTTTTTCTTTTAATTTTTTTTAAACATACAATTCTGACTCTTATTTTAATATTAAAAAATTTTAAATATAAAAATCAGACCCTGTAATTTACTTTACGATGAAAAAAATTTATTTTAACATAAATCAAATCTGCATTATAAAATCTGACTTTCAAATTTTTTATAAATTTAATTATTCTTTATTCTTTAAATCTAAAGGTCTGATTTATTATTTAAAATACAAAAAATAAAAATTCATATAAAAAACCACACCAATTAATATTATAATGAATTACACACAATTTTTTTATTACCCATCCACTACTCCCACATAGGACTACTAGTTCTAACTGAAATTTCACTTGAAAAATCTATTTGTGATGTAATAATTAACGACAATGGTTTTATCTAAAATTGAAGAAGAATGATAGAAACTATTAGAATATTTTTGAAGATTATTTTGATTACTTAGATTGTGTTTAGTTCTGAGAATATGGTAAGATAAGACATTGAGAATAAGACACAAAAATTAATATTTTTATTTTTTGTATGATGATAAATTAGAACAAATTATGAGAGTCTAATCTATTCTTATTTTTTTCATTCAAAAAATTTGAAAAGAAAAATATCATAATAAAAAATATAATTATAAAAATTAACAAGCATAATGAAAGAAAAATAAAAAATAAGTTGTGTTTCTTATTAGAGTTTCATACCGGTAAACAAACACAGCCTTAATGTCGTAGTTATCAGAATTGGTCCAGTTTAGTTTTAAGACCGTTTCAAGTTGAGAACCGATAAAAATCGGTCAAAACCGATAGAAACGACCGATAAAATCGATTCAATCAAATCATTCAGGTGAAAATCTCAAAAATTAATGAAAATAAGGTTTGAACCCAAGTTTTTGTTACGGCATGCTCTCTTTGTTAATAAGTTATGCTATTCCTTGCTATTTTATATGATAATTATTAAATATATAATAAAATTGTACAATAATTTTGTTAGATATTATTTTAATTTTATACTCACTTATGTTTAAATTAATTATATTTTTATTATGCATAATTATTAATATCAATATAAATATTATTAAACATGTATAAATAAAAAATATCAAATATTTTATTAATTATAATATAATTAATTTTTTATGATTATATGATATTTATTAATATTATTTTTTTCAATAAATATATATAGTATATACTAATATAATAAATATAAACTAATTAGTTAGTTTTAAAATTAAAAATAGTTACTTTAATATAAAAATAAAATTAAAAAATCTTCATTATAAAAAATATTAGAATTTTATATAATTATTTAATAATAACTGAATTATAACTTATTGATTATAATTTATTGAGACTTAATTATTCTTAAAATATTAGTGAAGAAATATATTTTAAATTTTAGTTTTAATTTTTGAATATTTTATATTTTTTATTTACATGGAATCGAATTAACTGGTTCAACAAGTGACCCATTAGTTCAATTAGTGAATTAGTAAATTAATAGTCTGACTAATTCGATTCAGACAACTATGCATAATGTAATTAAAGACTGATATTTTTAATATTTTTAATAAATTAATAATATAAATAAATAAATAGTTTGAAAAAAGAAAATAAAGACTATCATCTTACTCCAAATAGTTTGGAAAAGAAATTAATTAGTATATTAAATAAAAAACTAAACATAATAGATAGATAAATATATTATCTGAATTTTATTACTTGATAAATTTGATAACAAAATAAATCTGTAAATTTTACCAAAGGAAAATGATGTCATTTTGGTGAGTGTGTGGAAATTTAATAGTCTCAACGAATAGGCATCTATCTACGTAAGATGTGTGCAAGTCATGTCACACCTTAAACGTTTCATCTCAACTTTTTTTGCCAACTCTAAATGCAGAAAGAGCTACAAAAAGACCTAATTGTCTAACAAAAGAAGTGGATAGGGACTGATTTGTTATTTTTCAAACGTTAAAGGACGACTTGTCTTTTTTCAAAAACGACATGGGCCAAAAACAGTATTTACTCTTAAAAAATTGTTGGAAATGAAAAAAAAATAATATATAAGTACGTAGTCTATGACATGCCATATTTCTAGAGAGTAGATGCACTACTTGCTCATGGGATGTGAAAACACATTTTGCTCAGCATGAAACTTGTATAAGACATTACCTGAAGGTATAGTGAATCACTTGTTTGGGTGAGAAGGTGGTTTAGGTACTCATCGATTTGGCGGGATGGCGTGACTGGATCCTTGAAGCGGTAGAGTAATACTCGAAAAGACACTCTGACGCTCAAGACAAAGATCTAGAGAGGTAGAAAATAAGAGTACGGAGTAGAGTTGATCATACCTGGTAGAGTAGTTGAACTCTCCTTTTATAGATGACTTAAGTTATCTTATCTTTGAAGAAGAGGTCCCACTTTTCAAGAATCAGCGAGGTTATGAGGATCCTGAGGATTTCTCAGAGGTTTGGATAGCTAGGTCGGTTGGGTTAGGTCGTGATGGATCGGTAAATGTCCGAATATCGGGAACGAAAGTGTGAATGTTAACCACATTGATTTAGCACAAATCAATCTTGAAATCTTATGCCCCATCATATTTCTTTCTCATGTTTGGTAACATACTACGACCATGTAGTCCTTTGCATCAAGCCTATCTTGCACCTTCTTCTTCGCATCACACTTTTTTTCTTATATTCATGACATATGATTTTTCTGGTATTTGAAACTATACATGCCGAGACTTTTTACTTTTTTTTTATGATGTCTGCAAAAGTAAAATGTTAAAAGTATATAATATTTTGTATATTATATCAATTTTTGAGAAAGAATTTTTTTTAAGTAAGATAGAATATAACACTCCGAGTTTTTGAAAAATTATAAACAGAATTATTTGTAAATTATTATGTTTATTTATGGTTTTATTTTTAGAAAAATATTTTTATCAAAAGTAATTAAATCAAAGTTATGAAGATTTGAGTTTAAAACTAATTAGGATTTATATAACATTCATGAAAATTAGGTATTTTTTATTTAAAATTTAAAATTTTAGTAAATAAAAAATAATGAGAATTTGTTAATTTAATTTCAATAATCGAGATTTGGGGTTTAACACTTTGATTTTCTGAACTAAAAGAAAATTAATTAGAGTATCTCTAATTTTTAAATTATTGTATTCATTTGAAAATAATTTGTAAGTTGATAAATAAATACTTGAAGTAATTTTAATAGATTATATTTAATTTTAAATTACTATTCTACCCTCAAATTTTATCAGAATACCTAAACTACTCTTTTCTAACCCTAGCCTTAACCTCTCTAACCTGATCAGTGCCACTCACCCCTTTATCCCATCCACACCCACGTAGAAAAAAAAAAAAAGAGAGAAATCAGATAAGAGGGAAAGAGAAATGAAGAGGGAGGAGAAATGACGAAGGAGGGAGAAGAGGGAGACGACCGGTGGGTGTCACTGCCACTGGTGCCGCATTCGAGTTATCACGAGGGAGAAAGAGAGACATCTCGTGAAGAGAGAGAGCTGTAACACCCTACAACACAGAACCTGAGTTTTGGAAGGATGCCTCTCTCCGTGATCTGTTGATATACTTCTGCGATTGGGGTTGATAGATGGGTGTAGTTTGTGAACTTCCGTACTCGTGGTGGTCAATTGTGAGTGAGGGGTTTAGACTATTTTTTGTTCGTATCTTTGGTCATGGGTTGTTTCAAGGTGCCGTGTTGCCGTGGTGCCATATATTGAAAGCCACGACTTGACTTACATCTTCGTCATTTATGTATTCCCTCGCCACACTCTAGATTTGTGCATCGACCAAACGGGCTTCGTAAAGAGGTGCTTCCAGAAGTCTTCATTCCTTAGGTCGTTGGTCAGGCGTAAGCTGGCCACTGAGTTAGGTAATCCATCAATGACTAGGCATTCGTCATTGAATCTGTCTAGATACTTCTTAGTAGATTTATTTGGGCATTATGTGATGTCTAGTAGGCTAATCGGGTGTTTTGCTTTAGCGATCTATGTAGTAAATTACTCCAGGAACTTTCTAGATATGTCGTTGAAGCCGGAGATTGAGCCGTTCAAGAATGCATTGAATAAATTCTTGGCTGGGCTAGCTAGGGTTACCAAGAAGGCCCGGCATTGGGGGGTTGACTGCTCTTTCTAGGGTCATCCTTGCCTCGAAGGCCATTATATATTCTTCTGGGTCCTTGGTTCCATCATACTTCATGTCGGTCGATATACCAAAACTTTTTGGTAATCTGACTTTCAGCACCTTGTCAGTGAACGAGGTGGCTTCCAATACTATATATTCATGTCTTTTTTTCTTGGAGTCTCTTTGATGCCTTTATCCATGGTCATCTCAGCAGGGTTTGGAAGCTCAGGATTGACTACGATTCCTACGCCTTCCATGATGTCGATATGGGATTTTTGCCCTGTGTTCTTTTTGGGAAGCTGTCTGGGAGATTGCTTCGCTTGTGTGCTGTGGTTGGTAGCGCTCGTTGGTAGCGATTCATGCCCTCTAGGATTTCACTTGGTGACAAAGCTCCTGGATTATGCGGTAGGTGTTTTCGCCTAGACTACCAAATGGCCTGCTCCTGTTAGATTGCTGATCTTCTTCCTGCGGCTGTTGCCTTGGTTGACTATATGTAGCGTGGGTGTAGACAACGCTAGCCACCCTTCTGTGAGCTGGGGGCCACCATTGTTTTGGAGTTTGAGTTGATTTGGTTGATGATGGTGATTGGATTCTAGGTGGTCGAGAAGTTGCTACTCGGGAAAGCCTACCATGCTGTCGGGATCTTAACAGGTCCCTACAAATAGAGACAATGTACAAGATGTTACCTAAAGGTATAAAGAACCACTTGTTCGAGTGAGAAGGTGGATCAGGTACCTGTCAATCTGATGGGATGGCATGAATGAATCCTTGGAGCAGTGGGGTGCTACCTGTAAAGGCACTCTGGCGTCCAAGTCAGAGAGCTAGAGAGGTAGGGAATAAGAGTATGGGGTAGAGCGGTTCAGCTCTCCTTTTATAAATGGCTTAAATTATCTGATCTTTGAGAAAAAGGTCCCACTTTCCAAGAATTAGCGAGGTTGTTGGGATCTGGAGTATTTTTCAGAGGTTTGAATAACAGTACCGGTTGGGCCAGGTCATGAAGGATCAATAAAGATCCAGACGTCGGGTGCAGAACAAAACTAAAATGACAAATTAAACAATAGTATTTTTAAGTGAAAAATTAAACGTTATTTGAATATATGAAATGATCATATATTTACAATTATACCATCAAGAGGGACAATGGAGTTTCTCCATGAGAAACGACACCAAGTAATTTGGTGTTTTGAGTTTGCATAAGAATTTACCATATATGAATGAAACAATTTCAGGGAGTTAATACTCAAGTTAGTCTCTAAAATTACACTCACATCTAAATTTGGTCTTCAAAAATTCACTTTACTTAATTTGGTTTACTAATTTGGCATATATGACTTACGTTAGTCCTAATCTTGTTTCTGTCACAAAATCATTAACGATATGCTGAGATAGACTGATGGCCATCATGCTAGAATTTCTAAAGGCTATCTAATGTATCAATTGAAATTTTTTACCTCATTTTGTTCCAAAGAAACCTTTAAAATCCTTAATTGAATTTAGGATTAGGGTTTTAAGTACTTTGTAGAAAGAAAATCGAGATAAAAAAAGTTTAATTGCCACTTTAGATAACTGGTAGGAAGTCTAGTGGAACAGCCATCAGTCAATCTCAACATGTTGTTAATGGTTCGATTATAAAAACAAGGTTAGGGACTATATTGAGTCACGAATACAAAGTTGGGATATCAAATTGAGTACATCAAAATTTTTGGGACAAATTTCAGGCGGGAGTATAACTTCAGGGACCAATATAAATATTAACTCAAATTATAATAATATCATGAAAAAATGACAAAGATATAAATTATAGATGAAAAGAGAGAGAGAGAGAGAGTGGGAGAAAGAGAGCACATCGTTTGAACTATGGTTAAAATTTGAAATATGTTTAGTAAAACAAAATAATATTCCTTTACATAAAGTTAATGGTATTTTCAAACTCCTTTTTCTTCGAGTGAAAAACTCATGTTAGAATACACTAAAGAGAGAATGACGGGTAGTGTAAGGGGAGGGGGTAGGGGGAGAGCAAAGAGATAAGGATAAAGCGATAAAATCTGGCGATGATGGTGGATAAGGCGGTAAAGTAGCATTCATATCACCTCTTGAAAAGGATGCAACACTAGAGGCAGGAGTAGGGGAATGCTCTACGAAGAATCTTGATAAGGGTACTCAAATGGTCTCTTTTAGAGACAAAATTATTGGTGAAACAGCAACAGTGGTGCTTCAAGTGGTGAAGAATCTTGTAGGAGATAAGATGACAACAGTGATAGGTAAAAAGGTGATACAAAGATACCTTGCGTGAGCTTTACTCCTAAGGCGAAAGAGGCATTTGCAACTCTTTACAAGGATGCTATTGTTATTAAAGTCTTAGACAAAAAATTTAGTTACATGGCCATGATGCATAAGCTAAAGTGTGTATGTAGGATGAAAGGTGGGTATAAAGTCCATCCTACCTACTTGAGAATATAATCCAATTTGACACTCAAAGCCTTGCAATTTTGTTCACGATAGTGGGACAAAAATCACTTAACTATCAAAACATGGACACAAGGGAGAGCTATCTACCCTTATAAGGCATGTCTTGTACTCTTGTCCAACCACTATGTGGCTTTACAAATCTTCTCATCTCTATCCTACGAGATACTCTAAATCACTGAAAAGAAACTAATCAACCATATCTTACAACCATCTTTTATTATAGAGATGACTATCTAACTTTTAAAATGTTGTGTCATTATTTATGGAACGTCCAAATATGACTAAACTTCTTAAGCCATGCTCACCATTGTCAAACTGACAAGCAACAAATGAATATTCAATAGTTTTAATATCCTTCTTACACTAGAGATACAGATTATTACTATTATCAATAATAACTAATCTACTTAACCAAGCCTTAGTGTTAATACAACCAACAAGAAGAAATTGCACAAACAACTCAGTTTTAAGTAGGGGTAGCAATGGGTAGGATAGGATAGGATTTGAACCCAACCCTAACCCTATCCGCGGGTTGAGAAATACCCAACTCTAACCCTACCCATGCTCAACCCGCGAGTATCTTACCCTACCCGCAAGTTGACAAAAGAAACAATATTATTATGTAATCTAAAAAGCATACAAATTAAAAATTCAATTCAAACAATCAAATTGCCTAGAGTTTGCTAAATTTGATCCTTTTACAATAATGGAGCACATGATTCTTCAAATGTGTAGTCCCATTTTTTGGATTGGCTCCAAGAATAAATTTGCAATGGTTGTATTTTGCCTTCCACTCTTTTTCTCTTGAAATTGACTAAAGTATTACCAATAAACACTCTTCAAGCTTGATTTGTTGTTATTTTCAATCAAAACAGACTTATTTGGAAAAAAATTAGTGGTTGCTTCTACCTGGGGTTCTTGTTATTCTTCTGCAACCACATCTTGTACCACTACATCCATGTCGGTACTTGATATTTTGAAGTGAATTCTCTACAAATATACACAAATGTAACATGTTCAAATACACTTTGTAGAGATATACCAATATATTTAATGTAACAGAAACAGTATAAAGCCATGAACTCAAATTAAAATCAAATTAAAATCTGCATATGTACTTAAACATCATAAAGCCATGAACTCAAACTTAAATTAAAATCAAATTAAAATTTGCATATGAACTTAAATAGCATAAAGCCATGAACTCAAACTCAAACTCAAATTAAAATCTGCATATGTACTTAAGCACCATAAAATTAAAATCAAATTAAATTCTGCATATGAACTTAAATACCCTAAATCCATCAACATAAATTAAAATCAAATTAAATAATCACTGATCTAATTAAAATCAAATTAAATAATAAATGATCCAATCTGCATTTGTACTTAAACAAATATCAGTTTTGAAGGCAGATAAACATACTTTTAGAGTTTCAGCATGAGGAGCAGGCACTGAACAGAGAAATGAAGCATAGGCCAGGGTGCAGCAGAGTCGGTGACACGATGCTGCCAAGCTGATATGAGGAACGAAATACGCGAGCAAGTTGGCGACACGGGTACGGTGCAGTAGAGCCAGCGATGGGAGTGAGGGGAGACTGCAACACCGCCGGCGATGTAAGTTGAGGGAGATGTGGGTAAGGTGAGTGGTGCACGAATCTCCACGCTTCGTACAACTGAACTAGCCAGTGCACTGGGTCGTCCAAGTAATACCTGAGCGAGTCAAGGTCGATTCCACGAGGATTGTGGCTTGAAGCAAGCTATGGTTATCTTGCAGGTCTTAGTCAGGCGAATCAAGAAGTTGTTGGTTTGAATTTAGTTAAAATCATAAAAGGAATAAAAAAAGGGTAATCAGAACTCAGAAGTTGTGTAAACTATGATAAGAAGGTGGTTAAGACTTAGAGATGCTTTGTCCTTCTGGATTAAAAATGGTATTACTACTGTCTTCTTCAAATGTGAATGATTTCTTCAATGGCAGGCTATATGTGATTGACGCTGGTTTGAGCAGCCACCAATACTCCTCCAGATCTGAACACCAGGGTTAGTGCGCATCCAGTCTGATTAAGGGTGAAGCTCCGGCTGTCTATTCTCCTTAATGATCCTACTCAAAACGCCACAGACAAGGTCGAATCTTCTGGATCAGAGAATGCTGCTCCTTTGGGTTCTAACCTCTACCACAGAGACCCTAATCTCCCCATACCTCGACTGAACTGGTGTCTCGAAAAGTTTCCAACGAAGTCGTGGATTAGCCGTCTGAGAGATGTATAATCAAGCTGGCAGTTCGATGCTTTTCAGTCACGTATTCACATGAACCCAAGTAGACACGGGTGATTGTCAGGCACGCGGTCTTAGTATGAAGAACGGAGCCGATTGTCATGGATTATTTCATTCATCATATTGAAGAACGAATATATATCTTAGAATTATATAAAACACGGATTGAAAAGAGAAACAGTAATACTTTTATTAATTCATAGAACTCAGCAGGGCTCTTCCCCTAAACCTAGGAGGTTTAGAAACTCATATTGATAGGAAATACAATGATGGAATTTGAAATATGCTGGAAGAGATTGGTAGAAGATCCTTAACAAAGAGTGATTTTCTACTTTAAATACTAAACTAATGACTAAAACAGTCTTTTTAGTGCTAAAATCTACTTCTCGGGCCCACTTGGTGAGTGTTTGGGCTGAGCTTTGATGAGATCCACGTGCTAGGAGGCCTCTAGGACGTTGAACACTGGCTAGAGGGTCTTCTCTGAGCGTTTGGATGCTGGTCTCTTCTCCTTGGGTGCTGGAGGCCTGGAAGGGGGCAGGAGGCTGGCGTTGGATGCCAGTTTTAGGCCTTCTAATCTGAAGCAAAGTATAAACTATTATACATTGCTGGAAAGCTCGAGAAGTCAAATTTCCATAGCCTTTGAGAATGCTCCATTTGGACTTCTTTAGCTCTAGAAAAGTGCTTCCGAGTACAAGGAGGTCAGATCCGGACAGCATCTGCAGTGCTTTCTCTGTCTTTGAATCAGACTTTTGCTCCAACTCCTCAATTTCAGCCAGAAATTACTTGAAATTGCATAAAAACACACAAACTCAAAGTAGAATCCAAAAATGTTAATTTCACACTAAAACCTATGAAAGCTTAACGAAAACTAAACAAAACATGCTAAAAACTATATGAAAATGATGCAAAAAAGTGTATAAAATATCCGCTTATCACAATACTAAACTTAAACTGTTGCTTGTCCCCAAGCAACTAAAAACACAGTAGGATAAAAAGAAGAGTAAGATACAATAAATCTCAGAGTTTCTAATGAAGCCCAGTTTCAATTAAATGAGCGGGACTTAGTAGCTTTTTGCTTCTGAATAGTTTTGGCATCTCACTTTCCATTAAAACTCAGAAATGTTGGTTTCTTTAGGAACTTAGAATCCAGATGATATTATTGACTCTCCTAATTCAGTTCCTTTTTATTCTTGAACACAGCTTTTAGAGTCTTGGCCCTGAACCCTAAGCACTTTATCTTTCAGTATTACCACCGGATACATAAATACCACAGACACTTTAACTAGGTGAACCCTTTCGGATTATGATTCAGCTTTGCTAGAATCCTCAGATAGAGGTGTCCAGAGTTCTTAAGCATACTCTGTTTGTTTTGGACCATGACTTTAACTGCTCAGTCTCAAGCTTTTCACTTGACACCTTCACACCACAAGTATATGGTTAGGGACAGCTTGGTTGAGCCACTTAGGCCATGATTTTATTCCTTGTAGTCCCTCCTAACCATTGATGCTCAAAGCCTTGGATCCTTTTACCCTTGCCTTTTGGTTTAAAGGATTATTGACTTTTTCAGTCTGCCCTCCTTTTCCTGCATTTTTGGACAGTAATGAATTTTTCTCTTTTTATTTATTTATTTATATTTTTTTGCCATTTTTTCCCTTTTTTTTCACAACATACTTTTTTTTTCTTTTTGCTGCTTTTTCTTGCTTTAAGAATCAATTTTTGGATTTTTTAGATTACCAATAATACTTTTCCTTTTTCATCATTCTTTCAAGAGCCAACATTCTAAAATTCCAACTTCAAATATGCAATATTTATTCATGTATTCAGAAAACAAAAGCAATGCCACCACATGAAGATAATTGAACTACTCTTATTATAAACTTGAAATTCATGTATCTCTCAATTTTTTTAAAATTAAATTTTTTTTAAGCAAGGCGAGAGATATATGAAATATTTTTATAGCCTTAAGACATAAATACAAATGATCATGCAACAAGAACAAGAGAACAAGACAATACAACATAAAAGAAAACAGAAAAATATAAAAGAAAAGGAGATAAAGAGAACAAATCCAGCTTTAAAGGAGATTAATGCAATTACTTTTCTACTTCAATCTATGTTTGATTCTATTCTATGATGCATTGTCATTCTTCATCCTTATGAATCTCGATTCTACAAGAGTTTCTTACGAGTCCTGACATGGATAGTATTGAGCTACAGCTTGAGAATGCATCACGGGTACCAACAAGTTATCTGAGCTAATTGGGGTATGTGACATAAAACTTTGTTAGTCAGGGGTAATTGAGGTTCCTGTGGCTCTAAGGGCTAGAATCATAAGAGTATCATTCTCTGATCCAGAAGATCCGACCTTGTCTGTGGCGTTTTTAGTAGGATCATCAAGAGATTGAATTGCGTGTGCTTCACCCTTTCCCAGATTGATCTAGTCCATTCGGATGTTTGGTTTGGACCTGAGGAGATTAATGACCACGACCAATGGCTTAATCACTTACAGCCTTGCCATTGAAGGAATCACTACTCATTGGAGTAGTGAGTATGACGTATTAATCCAGAAGAAGAAGCATCTCTGAAGCCTTAACTAATCTATCATTATTATCTTTACATCAATTCTTTATCGCTTTTGTTATTGCTTGTTTATCCGCCTACAACAAATAACAACTATCTTTCTATTCGCTTGACTAAGATATGCAGGATAACCACAGCTTGCTCAATCCGGTTATCCTCATGGGATTCGACCCTCACTTACCTGAGGTATTACTTGGATGACCTGGTGCACTTGCCGATTCAGTTGTGCGAGTCACAAATTCGTGCACCAGTCATCACTTCAAGTTTTAGTTTTCCAAACTCAATAGTTTCACATCAATAAAAAATTTCTTTATCACACCACACTAAGTCTTCATACTACTTATAAGTCCATCATACATTTTATTAATTGCATAAATATATATATAATTTTTACTCATTTTTCTTTCCAAAACATTCTATAAGACCTCTTTTGGTATCCCATTGTAAGGGTGTATAGGACCTAATCCAGTTCGACATGAAACCTGACTTAGACCCTAAGCATATTTTTTTAGATTTGGCTGTCTTTTTACTCTGTATCATTTTCAGGCCGAATTCGGATCATGCTTTAAGTAGACCCCGCTTGACCCAAAGTCACGTTTTATAATTGAAATAAATATTTTAAAATAATTAATAAAATATTGTACTTTTATAATTTAATTAATATTTTTATATTATTAACTTTAAAATAATTTATTTTGGTATAAAAGTTATATGATATTTTTTAAATTTAATATTTAAAATCAATATTTTATTAATTTATTATATAAAATTAACCAAATTATTTACGCTAATTGTTTATTTAGATCAACCCAATTTATTTCGGGTTAATTTAGAGTTCGATTTAGTTCTTCAAAATAGATCTATAAAAATATTCCGATTAGGTTTGGATTTAATTAAGCCTGAGTCGACCCATGTGCATCCCTGCTCTGACGTATTTTTTTCAAATCAATAAACATCATGTGTATTTACTTCAATGCCCTCTATCGTTCTCTTTAATAAGTATATACATCAATGGTGGATCTGCTTGGTATAAAATCAAATTTGTTCTCTAAAGCTGTATTTGGAAGAGAGTCTGAGATTGAGTAACTGAAATTGGGAGACAGAGATTGAGAAACGGAGATTAAATTAAGTTTTTGTATTATGTTTGGTGTAAAATATACTAGATTGAGTTATGTCTTAGTATTATGTTTAGTTTAAAATAAATATGGAGATTGAGGGATAAATTTAAAATTTGAAAAGTTAAATAAGAGAATATTATTAAATTTTCTGTCTCTGTCTCCAAAAATTTTAGTTTTTTGTGTCTTCACTTTTTGAAAATACTAAGGTAGCGTTTGTTTTGAGCTATTAGGACAAAAACTGAGAGACTAGAATTCAGTATCATGTTTGTTTGGCCCAGAGACTGGTACTAAAATTTCAGTCTCTATCTCCAAAATTTCAGTATTTTAGTACCTCCAAAAAGTGAGGACACAATTAAAATATTTGGAGACGGAGACTGAAACTTTAATAAAATTTCAGTATTTTAGTACCCCCATTTCAATTAATTAATTCCAACTTTATCCTTTGTGCAAATTAAATTAGAGCTTCATTCTTATTTCAGTCTCTGTCTCCCACTTTACGCCAAACACAATATTGAGATTTATTTTAGTCTCTATCTCTCTGTCTGAGTCTCTCAGTCTTTGTCTCAGTCTCTCTGTCTCTGTCTCTGTTCCAATGCAAACGCTAAGGAGCATTTGGTGAAAAGACAGAGAGGGAAATACTGAGACAGAGAGACAGAGACTATGAGACAGAGATTGAAATAAATCTCAGTATTCTATTTGGTGCAAAGTGGGAGACAGAAATTGAAATAAGAATGAAACTCTAATTTAATTTGCACAAAGGGTAAAATTAGAATTAATTAATTTAAATGAGAGTATTTTAAGTATAAAATATTATTAAAATTTCAGTCTGCATCTCTAAAAATTTTAGTCCCCTGTGTCCCTACTTTTTGGAGGTACTGAAATACTGAAATTTTAGAGACAGAGATAGAAAGTTTAGTACTAGTCTCTGAACTAACAAACATAATACTAAATCTCAATCTCTCAGTCTCTGTCTCAATACCTTAAAATAAACGCTGCTAAGAACTAAAATTTTGTGTTCTAAAGCTAAAATTTTAATTTCAACTAATGACTACCAAACATATTACCAAGTCCAAATTCTCCAATTTTAATTTCTGAAAACAAAAGCTACCCTCAGACTTGTGTTTTCTATTTGAATATTCATTCCTGTAATTTTTTGCTATAACTAATAAATTTATTTTTTTTGTAGTTTTGACAATTTTATATATTCCTTTTATTCTTTTTAGATAGATCTAGCTCTAGTCAATGTCTTTTTTTTTAGACTTTTTTTAAACTTCACTTAGAATATTATCTGATATGTACGAATATATTAAAAAGAATTAAAATATAGGAAATTAGCTTTTTTTATTTTGAAAAGAAACTGAAAACACATTAATTTTGGAAGCAAATTTTATGTAGGTTGGATTGAAGAATACGTGGGGTTGTTGCCTTGTTGGCTACCTTGAATAAGGTATTTTTTCCAGGAGGAAAAGAAAAGGAAAAAAAAAAAATGGGAAAAAGAATGAATCGGTTACACAGATGGTTTTGTGGGGACAGAGATCTCAGATAAGGCCAATGACTTCTCATTTGTTGATTGTTAAATATGATTTTTCTTACATTCAAAGCGTCGCTAATTAATGCTGATTAAAGTAGCAATGTATCAAAGTTTCCCTTTTTAGTTAAGATAAGCAAGGCCAAACTCAACAAGCTACCCTAAATTTTCTTGTGAATAAGCTAATAATATAACATCAATTGAATTTGGTTACAACAGTCTCGGGTTTGATTGTATATAAATTCTGATTTAAAATCACAAAAAATAAAACAATATAAATTTTAATTCTTAGTCATTTATTTATAAATAAAAGAAATATTAGAGGATACTCAATTTATTTTTTTATTATTTTTAGTTATTAATAAAAATTTTTAGTTTAATAATTCAATTAATATATTTTAAATTATATTTTTAAATATTAATAATTAATTAATTGTCAAAAATAATAAATTTTAATGATATTTTAGCATTTTTTTATAAACAATTACTTTATATTTTATTAAAGACAAAAGTTTTAAGACAAATTCTTGCATTAATGCATGTGCGAAGGACACAATACAATTATACAAGCCATTATATCTATTCTATGATATAAGGACACGAGACACGATACGAAATACGTCGGTATATTAATTTTAAAATTTTATAAGATACGGAAATATGCATATATATAAAATATAAAGTAATTTTTGGATAAATTGTAATAATATTTTGATATTTTATTAATATTAAAATATAAATAATTTTATAATTATTTTTAATGTCTTATTTTAATTATATAAAATAGTTAAAATATTTTATTTGAGTAAATAATAATATATACTATTTTTAAATGTATTTTAAGAATACATGTTAACTAAGACTGGATATACTGACACGTAATAATATTTAAATGTATCTAAATATATTCAGACAAAAATTTTTTTTTATTAGACACAGTTGGATACAGCAAATACGTGTGTCAGACGAATGGTGTATCCAAAATGTATTCGACACATAAATACAACAAGCTAACGAAGTGTCTATATTCCATAGAGTTCTATTATAATCTATACAACTGTTTTAAAATTTTCTAAGAAAAAAATGTCAATTAAATATACAAAATAAAAATCCATTCGTCACGTGAACAGAGGGAGCCGGCATTTGTGAGCAAACCTTTGTATATATATATAAACATATTGTGCATATAAATATATGAAGGGACTGAGCAACTTTCCCTGGACACCAAGCCAAACACACAGCAACCAAATGCAAAAGATGCTCCTAAAGACTAAAGTGGAATAGTATCTGATCATGATGGGTATAGCATTGCAGAAGGTTGTCATCTAGTTTAGTAATTCCACCCATAAATATTTCAATTCCCACGTTGATGTAACACTTGAAATCCGGAAAGCTATCCTTAACCCTTCCTTATTCGTTGTTTGGATAGATCGATGGATAATTATTAACTGTCAGATATAACAACGCTTAGGTATTTAGGTAACAATATTGGTTTGCCTGAACTTTGGTTTCTATATCTCAATACTATCCAACTTGTATTAATAATCTCAATTTAAGAAATCAATACAATTTTTTTTATGAGTTGTTCTTAAGATTTTTTAGATATCATATTCAATAAAAATATAAAAAATAATAATTATAGAAAGAAAAAATAAAAAAATACAAAAAACAAAGAATTAAAAATTATAAGACTTATATTAAAATATGTAAAAATTGATAAAAATTTAAATAAACATAACAAAATTTAAATAACAAGAAAAAAAAGTTTGAAATGATTGAAAAAAAATAGAATCTTCCGATACTTACATGTTTCTGTGCGTTAGTATGACTAGAAATTTTTAGAGCGAGTGAGTGTGTAAATAAATAGAATCTCTCCTAACTTATAGAAACTAATCCTATTTATAGAAAAAAAAACTAATTAGTATAACCTTAGACTTCAAGTAAACTTGTACTTCAAGTAATCTTGGACTTTAAGTAAGCTTTGACTTCAAGTAGTCTTGAACCTCAAGTAGTCTTGGATTTCAAACAAACTTAAACTACAAGTAGTCTTGTGGTGCACGAAATTACAATCACACTTTTGCAACTCCGCACAACTAACCAGCAAGTGCACTAGGTCGTCCAAGTAATACCTTACGTGAGTAAGGGTCGATCCCACGGAGATTGTCGGCTTGAAGCAAGCTATGGTTATCTTGTAACTCTTAGTTAGGATATCAATAATTCTCAGATTTAATTGTAAAAAGTAAAAGAACATGAATAAATATTTGTTATGCAGTAATGAAGAACAGGTTGAGGTTTTGGAGATGCTTTGTCTTCTGAATCTCTGCTTTTCTACTGTCTTCTTCTTCATGCACGCAAGGCTCCTTCCATGGCAAGCTTTATGTTGGGCATCACCGTTGTCAATGGCTACTGCCCGTCCTCTCAGTGAAAATGTTCCAAATGCGCTGTCACCGCACGGCTAGTCAGCTGTTGGTTCTCGATCATGTTAGAATAGGATCCATTGATCCTTTTGCGTCTGTCACACGCCCAATACTCGCGAGTTTGAAGCTCGTCACGGTCATCCCTTCCCAGATCCTACTCGGAATACCACAGACAAGGTTTAGACTTTCCGGATCTCAGGAATGGCCGCCAGTAATTCTAGCCTATACCACGAAGGTTCCAATCTTAGATTAGAAACCCAAGAGATACACATTCAAGCTTGATTGCATGTAGAATGGAGGTGGTTATCAGGCACGCGTTCATAGGTGAGAATGATGATAATTGTCACGGATCATCACATTCATCAGGTTGAAGTGCGAATGAATATCTTAGAATAGAAGCAAGCGTGATAGAATGGAAAACAGTAGTAATTGCATTAATTCATGAAGAACAGCAGAGCTCCTCACCCCAACAATGGGGTTTAGAGACTCACGCCGTAGAAGATACAATATGAAACGTGTAGAATGTCATGAGGTGTCTAAATACAATAACAAAATGTCCTATTTATAGAAAACTAGTAGCCTAGGGTTTACAGAAATGAGTAAATGATGCAGAATCTACTTCCGGGCCCACTTGGTGTGTGCTTGGGCTGAGCATTGAAGCTTTCACATGTAGAGACTTTTCTTGGAGTTAAACGCCAGCTTTTGTGCCAGTTTGGGCGTTTAACTCCAGCTTTTATGCCAGTTTTGGCGTTTTGACGCCATAATTTTTATGCTGACTTAGAACGCTAGTTTGGGCCATCAAATCTCGAGCAAAGTATGGACTATTATACATTGCTGGAAAGCCCAGAATGTCTAATTTCCAACGCAATTGAGAGTGTGCCAATTGGGCTTCTGTAGCTCCAGAAAATCTACTTCGAGTGCAGGGATGTCAGAATCCAACAACATTTGCAGTCCTTTTTCAGCCTCTGAATCAGATTTTTGCTCAGGTCCCTCAATTTCAGCCAGAAAATACCTGAAATCACAGAAAAACACACAAAATAATAGTAAAGCCCAGAAAAATGAATTTTAATTAAAAACTAATAAAAATATAATAAAAACTGACTAAAACATACTAAAAAAAATCTAAATAGAATGCCAAAAAGCGTATAAATTATCCGCTCATCACAACACCAAACTTAAATTGTTGCTTGTCCCCAAGCAACTGAAAATCAAATAGGATAAAAAGAAGAGAATATACAATGAATTCCAAAAACATCTATGAAGATCAATCTTAATTAGATGAGCGGGGCTATTAGCTTTTTGCTTCTGAACAGTTTTGGCCTCTCACTTTTTCCTTTGAAGTTCAGAATGATTGGCATCCATAGGAACTCAGAATTCAGATAGTGTTATTGATTCTCCTAGTTATGAGTCTTGGCCGTGACCCTAAGCATTTTGTTTTCCAGTATTACCACCGGATACATAAATGCCACATACACATAACTGGGTGAACCTTTTCAGATTGTGACTCGGCTTTGCTAGAGTCCCCAATTAGAGGTGTCCAGAGCTTTTAAGCACACTCTTTTTGCTTTGGACCACGACTTTAACCGCTCAGTCTCAAATTTTCACTTGATACCTTCACGCCACAAGCACATGGTTAGGGACAGCTTGGTTTAGCTGCTTAGGCCAGGATTTGATTCCTGTAGGTCCTCCTATCCACTGATGCTCAAAGCCTTGGACCCTTTTTATTACCCTTGCCTTTTGGTTTAAAGGGCTATTAGCTTTTTCTGCTTGCTTTTTTTCTTTTTTTTTTTGCAAGCTTTTCACTGCTTTTTCTTGCTTCAAGAATCAATTATATGATTTTTCAGATTATCAATAACATTTCTCCTTTTCCATTATTCTTTCAAGAGCCAACAATTTTAACATTGATGGGCAACAAATTCAAAAATATGCACTGTTCAAGCATTCATTTAGAAAAACAAAAAGTATTGCCACCACATCAAAATAATTAATCTGTTTTAAAATTTGAAATTCAAGTACTTCTTTTTCTTTTGCAATTAAAAACACTTTTTATTTAAGAAAGGTGATGGATTCATAGGACATTCATAGCTTTAAGACATAAATTTTAAATTTTATTAATCATGGAATGACAATAAGACTCAAAAATAAATATAAGAGCAAGCCAATAATAATAGAAGACCAAAAATTAAAAACAGAAAAATAAATGACTCTTAAAATAGATTCCTAATAATAGAGGTTATCACAGAGTTAGGACTCAACAACCTTGATTTTGAGCAGTGGATGCTCCTTCAGTCTGTGGAGTGTTTGGTCCTTCAAGGGAGAGCTTTTGGCGCTTCAGCTCCTGTAGCTCACGCCTCTGCTTCTCCTGTTCCTTCAGCAGCTTGCAGAGCATGCAGTTTTGGTTCTGTTGTTCTTCCTTAAGTTGATCCATAGCTTCTTACACCTTGGTGACAGATGCTTCTAGGCGGGTCCAGTAGTCAATTTCAGGGATTTCTGGGAGGAACTCCTGTGCCCTCCTTTTGATGGAATTGTCTTGCACTTGTCCTTCCATTGACTTCTTGGTGATTGGGTGTTCGATTGGGATGAATTCATCTACTCCCATCCTCACCCCAGCATCTTTACATAGCAGAGAAATCAAGCTTGGGTAAGCTAGTTTGGCTTCAGTGGAGTTCTTGTTTGTAATTGTGTAAATCTCACAAGAAATCAGATGATGAATCTCCACTTCTTTTTCCAGCATAATACAATGAATCATCACTGTTATCTTGACAGTGACCTCAAAGCGGTTGCTAGTGGGCAATATAGAACGCCCAATGAAGTCCAACCAGCCTCTTGCGACTGGTTTGAGATCTCCCCTCTTGAGTTGGTTTGGGATACCTTTTGAATTGGTTATCCACTTAGTTCTAGGGAGGCATATGTCCTCTAGAACTTGATCCAACCCCTTATCTACTCTCACCATTCTCCTATTAAAGGATTATGGATCATCTTGTAGTTGAGGTAGTTTGAAGACCTCTCTTATTTTGTCCAGATGGAAGTAAATAAGTCTCCCTCTTACCATAGTTCGGTAGGTGTGAAAGGCGGTTCCAGTTATTCTCTGCTTATCTGTTAGCCACAGATTTGAGTAGAATTCCTGAACCATATTTCTTCCAACCTTTGTTTCAGGATTAGCTAGAATTTCCCATCCTTTGTTTCGAATTTGCTCTTGGATCTCCGGATGTTCATCTTCTTTCAGATTGAATTTAACTTCTGGGATCACTGACCTCAGACTCATTATTTTGTAGTAATGGTCTGCATATTCTTTGGTTAAGAACCTCTCTTGATTCTAAAGATTCTTTGGAGTATTCTCTTTCTTGCCTCTTGAATTGGTTTGTTTTCCCTTAGGTGCCATGATCTTGATGAGTCTTAGCTCAGTGATCACAGAAAAATACACCAAACTTAGAGGTTTGCTTGCCCTCAAGCAAAAGAAAAGAAAGGGGAGAGAGAGGAGAAGAGGCAAATTCGAATGGTGGAGAGGAGGGGATGACCGAATGTGTATTTATAAGAGGAGGGGAGGGATTTCAAAAATTTTGAAAGAGATATGACATAGAGATATGATTGGTGGAAGAAAATAAAATCATGATATGAAAAAGATGAGATTTTTAATTGAAAAAGATATGAAGAGGTTAAATCTGAAAATTTTGGTTATGCATCTAAGAAATAAGAGATGATATGATGAGTTTGAAAAGATTTGGAAAGAAATTGAAAGGATACTTGAGTTTTTTGAAAAAGATTTGGGAAGGATTTGAAAGTAATTTGAAAAGAGATTTAGAAAAGTGTTGAATTTTTGAAAATTGAGGATGAATGATGCAAGTTTGAAACATGTTTATGCGGAAAATTATGAGTCAAAACATGAAAATTTGAAAAATTTTGAAGTGGAAAACAAAATCTCCTCCCCCTGCCTTTTTTGCATTAAACGCCTAGAATGGTATCCATTCTGGCGTTTAACGCCCATATGTTGGCCATTGTGGGCATTTAACGCCCAGCCAGGTACCCTGGCTGGCGTTAAACGCCAGAAATCCTTTGTTACTGGGCGTTTTTCTGAACGCCCAGGATGCTGCTATTCTGGCATTAAACGCCCAGAATGGTACCCATTCTGGCGTTTAACGCCCAAAATGCTCCTTATTGGCGTTTTCTTGCCAGTGAGCTCCTTTTCTCTGCTTTTTGTGCTGAATCCTTCTATAACTCTACGAATTCCTTCAATTTTGATGATTAATCTTTGAAAAAAATTTATTTCAACTTCTGCAAGTATTACTTAAAACAAATAACTTGCTAATGGCTAGGTTGCCTCCCAGCAAGCGCTTCTTTATTGTCTTTAGCTGGACCTTGACTGAGCTTTATTCAAGCCCCAGTTTTGAGCATTCTTGCTCAAAATTGCTTTCAAGATAATGTTTGATTCGCTGTCCATTAACAATGAACTTTTTATCAGAGTCAAAATCCTAAAGCTCAACATATCCATATGGTGACACACCTGTAATCACATATGGTCCCCTCCACCGGGATTTTAATTTCCCGGGGAATAGTTTGAGCCTAGAGTTAAACAACAGAACCTTTTGTCCTAGTTCAAAGACTCTAGATGACAGTTTCTTGTCATGCCACCTTTTTGCTTTCTCCTTATAAATTTTTGCATTTTCAAAAGCATTGAGTCTGAATTCCTCTAGCTCATTCAGCTGGAGCAGTCTTTTCTCTCCAGCTAACTTAGTATCCAGGTTTAGGAATCTGGTTGCCCAGTAGGCTTTATGTTTCAGTTCCACGGGCAGATGACAGGCCTTGCCATATACCAGCTGGTATGGAGAGGTTCCTATAGGAGTCTTGAATGCTGTTCTGTATGCCCACAGAGCATCATCCAAGCTTTTTGCCCAATCCTTTCTACGGGCAATTACAGTCCATTCCAGGATTCTCCTTAGTTCTCTGTTAGAGACTTCAGCCTGCCCATTTGTCTGTGGATGATACGGAGTTGCCACTTTGTGGCTAATTCCATATCTGACCATAGCAGAATAAAGCTGTTTATTGCAGAAATGAGTGCCCCCATCATTGATTAGTACTCTGGGAACACCAAATCTGCTGAAAATATGTTTCTGGAGGAACTTCAGCACAGTCTTAGTATCATTAGTAGGTGTGGCAATTGCTTCTACCCATTTAGATACGTAGTCTACAGCCACCAGAATGTAAGTGTTTGGGTGTGATGGTGGGAAAGGACCCATGAAGTCATTGCCCCCATACATCAAACAACTCAATCTCTAAGATCCCTTGTTGAGGCATGGCATAACCATGAGGCAAGTTACCAGCTCTTTGGCAACTGTCACAGTTACGCACAAACTCTCGGGCATCTTTATAGATAGTAGGCCAGTAGAAGCCACATTGGAAGACCTTAGTAGCTGTTCGCTCACCTCCGAAATGTCCTCCATACTATGATCCATGGCAATGCCACAGGATCTTCTGTGCCTCCTCTCTAGGTACACATCTGCGGATCATTTCGTCTGTACATCTCTTAAAGAGGTATGGCTCATCCCATAGGTAGTACTTTGCATCAGAAATTAGTTTTTTTCTTTGTACCCTGCTGTACTCATTGGGTATGAACCTCACAGCTTTATAATTTGCAATGTCTGCAAACCATGGTGCCTCTTGAATGGCGAAGAGTTGCTCATCCGGAAAGGTCTCAGAGATCTCAGTAGGAGGGAGGGACGCCCCTGCTACTGGTTCTATCCGGGACAGGTGATCAGCTACCTGGTTCTCTGTCCCTTTTCTGTCTTTTATTTCTATATCAAACTCTTGTAGAAGTAACACCCATCTTATGAGTCTGGGTTTTAAATCCTGCTTTGTGAGTAGGTATTTAAGAGTAGCATGGTCAGTATACACAATCACTTTTGAACCTACTAAATAGGATCTAAACTTGTCAATGGCATAAACCACTGCAAGTAACTCTTTTTTTGTGGTTGTGCAATTCTTCTGTGCATAATTTAAAACACGGCTAGCATAGTAAATGACGTGCAGAAGTTTGTTATGCCTCTGTCCCAACACTGTACCAATGGCATGGTCACTGTCATCACACATTAGTTCGAATGGCAATGTCCAGTTTGGTGCAGAGATGACTGGCGCTGTGACCAGCTTAGCTTTCAGGGTCTCAAACGCCTGCAGACACTCTGTGTCAAACACGAATGGCGTGTCAGCAGCTAGCAGATTGCTCAGAGGTTTTGCAATTTTTGAAAAATCCTTTATAAACCTCCTATAGAATCCTGCATGCCCCAGAAAACTTCTGATTGCCTTAACATTGACAGGTGGTGGTAATTTTTCAATTACCTTCACTTTATCTTGATCCACTTTTATTCCCTTGTTTGAAATTTTATGCCCAAGGACAATTCCCTCAGTCACCATAAAGTGACATTTTTCCCAGTTTAAAACTAGGTTGGTCTCTTGGCATCTTTTCAGAACAAGTGCTAAATGGTTAAGACAGGAGCTGAATGAGTCTCCAAATACTGAAAAGTCATTCATGAATACTTCCAAAAATTTTTCTACCATATCAGAGAAGATAGAGAGCATGCACCTCTGAAAGGTTGCAGGTGCATTGCACAGACCAAAAGGCATCCTTCTGTAAGCAAATACACCAGAGGGACATGTGAATGATGTTTTCTCTTGGTCCTGCGGATCCACTGCAATTTGGTTGTAGCCTGAATAGGCATCCAAAAAGCAGTAATAGTCATGACCTGCTAGTCTCTCTAGCATCTGGTCTATGAATGGTAAAGGAAAATGATCCTTTCTGGTGACTGTATTGAGCCTTCTGTTGTCAATACACATACGCCACTCTGTAACTGTTCTTGTAGGAACCAGTTCATTCTTTTCATTGTGAACCACTGTCATGCCTCCCTTTTTGGGTACAACTTGGACAGGGCTTACCCAGGAGCTATCAGAAATAGGATAAATAATCCTAACCTCTAGTAACTTAGTGACCTCTTTCTGCACCACCTCCTTCATGGCTGGATTTAGCCGCCTCTGTGGTTGAACCACTGGCTTAGCATCATCCTCCAATAGGATCTTGTGCATGCATCTTGCTGGGCTAATACCCTTAAGATCACTTCTAGACCACCCAAGACCTGTCTTGTGTGTCCTTAGCACTTGAATTAGTGCTTTCTCTTCATGTGGATTTAAAGCAGAGCTTATGATCACTGGAAAAGTGTCACCTTCTCCCAGAAATGCATATTTCAGGGATGGTGGTAGTGGTTTGAGCTTGGGTTTAGGAGGCTTATCCTCTTCCTGAGGAATTTTCAGAGGTTCTTTTATTTCCTCTGATTCCACCAGACTAGGCTAAACATCTTTAAAGATGTCCTCTAGCTCTGATTCAAGACTTTCAGCCATATTGATCTCTTCCACCAAAGAGTCAATAATATCAGTGCTTATGCAGTCATCTGATGTGTCTGGATGCTGCATAGCTTTGACAGCATTTAACTTGAACTCTTCCTCATTGACTCTCAGGGTCACTTCCCCTTTTTGTACATCAATGAGGGTTTGTCCAGTTGCTAGGAAGGGTCTTCCTAGGATGAGAGTCGCACTCTTGTGCTCCCCCATTTTCAACACTACAAAGTCAGTGGGAAAGGCAAATGGCCCAACCTTGACAATCATGTCCTCAATTATGCCTGATGGGTATTTAATGGAGCCATCAGCAAGTTGAAGACATATCCAGGTTGGTTTGACCTCTTCAGTCAAGCTAAGCTTTCTGATGGTGGATGCAGGTATTAGGTTGATACTTGCCCCAAGGTCACATAGAGCTGTCTTGGTACAAGTACCCTCTAATGTGCACGGTATCATAAAGCTTCCTGGATCTTGAAGCTTCTCTAGTAAGCTCTTTAGAATGACTACACTGCATTCTTCAGTGAGAAACACCTTTTCAGTTTCTCTCCAATCCTTCTTATGACTATCTCTTTCATGAACTTAGCATAAGAGGGTATTTGCTCAAGTGCCTCTGCAAACGGGATCTTTATCTCAAGAGTCCTGAGATAGTCTGCAAAGCGGGCAAATTGTTTATCCTGCTCCGCTTGGCGGAGTTTCTGAGGATAAGGCATCTTGGCTTTATATTCTTCAACCTTAGTTGCTGCAGTTTTATTCCCTACAGAGGTAGTTGGAGAAGCCTTCTTAGAGGGGTTACTATCAGTACTTGCAGGTGTATGATCCCTCATTGGCATTTGAACGCCAGGATTGGGTGCTGAATGGGAGTTTAATGCCAGCTTCCCACCCTTTTCTGGCGTTTGAACGCCAGAACTGGGCAGGGAATGGGCGTTTAACGCCAACTTTTCTCCCTTTTCTAGCATTTAAACACCAGAATTATTCCTCTCTGGGCTCTTGCTGTCCTCAGAAGGATTTTGGGCAGTGGTTTGATCATCCTCTGTCAGTTGTTCCTTTCTTGGCTTTCTGCTACTTTGAGCTGATTTATTTAATGTCTTTCCGCTCCTTAGTTGAACAGCTTGGCATTCTTCTATTATCTGTTTAGATAGCTGCTGCCTTGTCTGATTCAATTGTGCTTCCATATTCTTGTTAGCATTTTTATTGTCTTGGAGCATCTCTTTAAATTCTACTAATTGTTTTGTCATAAGGAGTAATTGCTGATTAAGTTCAATGATCTGTTCTCGAGGATTAGGATCAGTAGTTACTGCCCTGGCCTCTTCCTTTATGTAGGACTCACTGCTAGAGTATAAATGTTAATTTCTAGCAACCGTATCTATGAGTTATTGAGCTTCTTCAATCGTTTTCTTCATGTGTATAGATCCACCAGCTGAGTGGTCTAGAGACATCTGAGCTTTTTCTGTAAGCCCATAGTAGAAGATGTCTAACTGTACCCACTCTGAAAACATTTCAGAGGGGCATTTCCTTAGCATCCCTCTGTACCTCTCCCAGGCATTATAAAGGATTCATGATCCTCTTGTTTAAAGCCTAGGATGTCTAGCCTCAGCTGTGTCATCCTTTTTGGAGGGTAAAATTGATTCAAAAATTTGTCTGATAACTGTCTCCATGTTTTTATGCTTGCTGTGGGTTGGTTATTTAACCACCTCTTAACTTGATCTTTTACAGCAAATGGAAACAGTAATAATCTATAGACATCCTGATCCACTTCTTTATCACGTACTGTGTCAGCAATTTATAAGAATTGTGTCAAAAACTCAGTAGGTTCTTCCTGTGGAAGATCGGAATACTGGCAATTTTGCTGCACCATGATAATGAGCTGAGGATTTAGCTCAAAACTGCTTGCTTTGATAGGAGGTATACAGATGCTACTCCCATATGCAGCTGTAATGGGGTTAGCATATGACCCCAGAGTCCTTCTGGACTGTTCACATCCACTTATGTCCATGATGGAGAAAAGGGAATTGATATGATTTTTTTTATTTTTTTAGTTTTATTTAATTAAAAGTAACCGAAAAAAATAAAACAAAATAAATGAAAAGTAAAATAAAACTTTCGAAAATGAAGTAAAAGCAAATTGAAAACTAAATTAATGTATTAATTAAAAAGATTTTGGAAAGAGCAATCAAAAAGATATGATTGAAAATTATTTTGAAGAAGATATGATTGAGAAGATATAATTTAATAATAAAAAAAAGATATGATTGAAGAAATTAAAAAGATTTGATTTTTGAAAGAGATTTGAAAAGATCAATTTTTGAAATTAGAATTTTTGACTTTACTAAAAAAAAGATATGATTTTGAAAATCTTTGACTAAATTAATGTAAAATTTCAAAATTTATGAGTAAAATAAGGAAAAGATATTTTTTTTTATTTTTGAATTTTAATGAGGAAAGAGGAAAACAACAAAATGACACTAAACTTAGAAATTTTAGATCAAAACAAAGAGAACAAACAAGAAAACTTTGAATGTCAAGATGAACACCAAGAACACTTTGAAGATCAAGATGAACATCAAGAACAAATTTTTAAAAAAATTTTAAATAAATAAAAGCACAAGGGACACCAAACTTAAAACTTTTAGAAAATCAAGCACAAATTTTTGAAAATTTAAAGAAAAACGTAGAGAAGACACCAAACTTAGAATTCTTAAAAATCAAGAAAGAACTAAGAACATGCAAATTCAAAAAATTAAAAGAAAATAAAAGCATGCAATTGACACCAAACTTAAAATATGAAACTAACTCAAATAAAAGACTCAAATTTAGTGACTCTAAACCAACAAAAATAAATTATTCCTAATCTAAGCAACAAGATAAACCGTCAGTTGTCCAAACTCGAACAATCCCTGGCAACGGTGCCAAAAACTTGGTGCACGAAATTACAATCACACTTTTGCAACTCCGCACAACTAACCAGCAAGTGCACTGGGTCGTCCAAGTAATACCTTACGTGAGTAAGGGTCGATCCCACGGAGATTGTCGGCTTGAAGCAAGCTATGGTTATCTTGTAACTCTTAGTCAGGATATCAATAATTTTCAGATTTAATTGTAAAAAGTAAAAGAACATGAATAAATACTTGTTATCCAATAATGAAGAACATGTTGAGGTTTTGGAGATGCTTTGTCTTCTGAATCTCTGCTTTCCTACTGTCTTCTTCTTCATGCACGCAAGGCTCCTTCCATGGCAAGCTTTATGTTGGGCATCACCGTTGTCAATGGCTACTTCCCGTCCTCTCAGTGAAAATGTTCCAAATGCGCTGTCACCGCACGGCTAGTCAGTTGTTGGTTCTCGATCATGTTAGAATGGGATCCATTGATCCTTTTGCGTCTGTCATACGCCCAATACTCACGATTTTGAAGCTCGTCACGGTCATCCCTTCCCAGATCCTACTCGGAATACCACAGACAAGGTTTAGACTTTCCGGATCTCAGGAATGGCCGCCAGTAATTCTAGCCTATACCACGAAGGTTCCAATCTTAGATTAAAAACCCAAGAGATACACATTCAAGCTTGATTGCATGTAGAACGGAGGTGGTTGTCAGACACGCGTTCATAGGTGAGAATGATGATGATTGTCACGGATCATCACATTCATCAGGTTGAAGTGCGAATGAATATATTAGAATAGAAGCAAGCGTGATAGAATGGAAAACAGTATTAATTGCATTAATTCATGAAGAACAGCAGAGCTCCTCACCCCCAACAATGGGGTTTAGAGACTCATGCAGTAGAAGATACAATATGAAACGTGTAGAATGTCATGAGGTGTCTAAATACAATAGCAAAAGGTCCTATTTATAGAAAACTAGTGGCCTAGGGTTTACAGAAATGAGTAAATGATGCAGAATCCACTTCCGGGCCCACTTGGTGTGTGCTTGGGCTGAGCATTGAAGCTTTCACATATAGAGACTTTTCTTGGAGTTAAACGCCAGCTTTTGTGCCAGTTTGGGCATTTAACTCCAGCTTTTATGCCAGTTCTAGCGTTTTAACGCCAGAATTTTTATGCTGACTTGGAATGCTGGTTTGGGCCATCAAATCTCGGGCAAAGTATAAACTATTATATATTGATGGAAAGCCCAGGATGTCTACTTTCCAACGCAATTGAGAGCGCGCCAATTGGGCTTCTGTAGCTCCAGAAAATCTACTTTGAGTGCAGGGAGGTCAGAATCCAACAACATTTGCAGTCCTTTTTCAGCCTCTGAATCAGATTTTTGCTCAGGTCCCTCAATTTCAGCCAGAAAATACCTGAAATCACAGAAAAACATACAAACTCATAGTAAAGCTCAGAAAAGTGAATTTTAATTAAAAACTAATAAAAATATAATAAAAACAAACTAAAACATACTAAAAATATACTAAAAACAATGCCAAAAAGCGTATAAATTATCCGCTCATCATCTTGCACCTTAAGCAAACTTGGGCACTGTTCATACCCTGGGTCAAGCTGTACGACCCAGGCTGATGGGCAACAATTTGACCGACCTCTTCAGGTCAGAACTACCCGACCTCTTCTAAAAAGAGTTCGGCCAAATCACCAGGAGAAGCCCAAAAAGGTCCCAGACATAGGAGCACGACCCAAGTCCAAAGGCAGCTCAAGCCTAGAAAGATAAGGGTGGTTCCCTCAAAGATAAGATAACTCCACTCAAAGATAAGATAAGATAACTATCTTATCTCCAGAAAAGATCACTCTACAACATTATAAATACACTGGAGCACCTAGGTATAGCATATACTCCGATTCTACTAAAAACCTGCTTAATACCCTTGCTAACTTAAGCATCGGAGTCCCTTGCAGGTACCACCATCACCCTCCGGTGACGAAGGATCAGCCGCATTGCCAGTCCAACAAGTCGGATACGTCATCTCCGACAAACACAGAAGATCTCGTCCGAGATCGACCTACAGTTTCAGGTAACCCACGGAACATTGGCGCCATTGCCGGGGAACCTGAAAGTCATTCCATCATCATGGCGGACAACCTTGACCACGACCACAACTCTGATTTGGAGAACAGAACGCCACATAAGAACACGGATGTCACACCAGACGATACTTTTCAGCCTAACAAAGACAAGAATTCGCCAAGCACAGGAGTCATGGAAGCACTTCAAGCTCAACAAGATCGCCTCAAACAACTCGAAACAGAGGTCGAATATCAACGGGAAGCCGAGAGAGACCTACGAAGGGAAGCTAGGCGACGCCGAGAATTAGAGGACAAGCTCCTAAAGCTTGAAGCTGATCTCAAAGCTAAAACTACCCGATCCAGCCATGAAGATAGCCCCCGCAAGGACCCAAAGAGATCATGAAGGCCAAAATCCCAAAAGACTTCAAACTCCCTGACATGACTCCGTACGACGGCACATCAGATCCCAGCCATCATCTCAGTAATTTCAGAAGCAGAATGTATCTAATGGATGCCTCTGACGCCATTCGATGCAAAGCCTTCCCAACAACCCTGATAAAGACAGCAATTAAATGGTTCGACACTCTGCCCCCAGATCCATCACAAGTTTTGACGACCTGGCCAAGAAATTTCTTGCCAGATTTTCCATCCAGAAGGACAAAACCAAACATGCCTCGAGCCTACTAGGGATCAAGCAAGGAGATCGGGAGAGTCTTCGCAGCTACATGGAGAGGTTCAACAAAGCGTGACTGGACATACAAAGCTTACCAACAGAAGCAGCCATTATGGGTCTCATCAATGGCCTATGAAAAGGACCTTTTAGTCACTCCATATCAAAGAAACATCCAACATCTCTGAATGAAGTACAAGAACAAGCTGAGAAGTACATTAACATGGAAGAAAACTCTCAGCTAGGAGAAACCTCAAAATCTGGATTCTCCTACTCCTCCCGGGATAAGGATAAAGAATCCAAGAAAAAAGAAGATCAATATGGCGAGAAGCTTAAAAAATACAACAACTATACCCCTCTTCGTGTGTCTCTTGTGGATGTTTACCGAGAAGTATGCCATATTGAAAAGATGTGCTACAAGAAAAAATAATACTTGTAACAAAAAAATTTGTTACAAAAAATTGAAATTTTGAAACAAAAGGATTTTGTAACAAAAAAAGGGGTCGTTGCAGTATGTCCCGTTACAAAATATTTTTGTAACAAAAAATGAAATCGTTACAATTCAAAGTAATATTTTGTAACAAATTTTTCTGATGCAAAAAACCAAAAGTTGTTACAAAAGTGATAACAAATTTTGATCTTCAAAATATTTTTGGTGACAATATATTTTTTCCTATCATAAAATTTTGTTACAAAATATAACTTGATTTTGTAACATTTTTTCTTTAGTTACAAAATACTATTTATTTTGTAATAATTTTTTTAATACAAATTATACACATAATTTGCCAAATTATATTTTTTTAATTAATTAATATATAAACTAATTTACTTAGCAAGTTAACATTTATATAATATATAATAACATAAATAGTTCAAATATCTTTTATTTAACTAAGATTGTTTTATAAATCTTCAACATATAAACTTTAAAGTACAAACTAACAGGACACATTGAAGAACCTAATGTAGATACATAGGACAAGAAAAATAAGGAATTATAAATCTCTAAGATGTAATAAGTGCCACACACCATCATGTTCATACAAGTTCCATCATGTATGAACAAGAAATTACAAACTCCATCGTATTCATCCAGCTCCTTTCTCATGGAGAAACTTCTAATAAATACAACACAAGTGTCACACATCTGAAAAGTTCACCAACCAAGAAACACTAACTTAAATTCAAATAAAATCAATAATGTTTCAAAGTATAACCCTACTTCTCAAAATTTTTAAAAATTCACAGAATGCTTCTTATGTTCCAAACTCTAGTGTGGATGCTCTATGGGTCACATTCTTACACCAGATTTGGTTCCAACTCAATCAGGTTAATATGAAATTTTATAGGAATTTCACAAGTTGCTACTACAATAGGGTGCCACAATAAAAAGCCTAAAAAGTGCAATCACTTAGTAAATTCATATAAAAATTATCATATAACTAAAAGTTTATGGTGAACTACTAGAGTTTTTAACTTCATACTACAATTAAAACAAGAATGTACAAATTTATTAACTTTTACATAATTTTTGCACAAAAAACTTATTTAAAAAATCATACAATTTTATCTATTGAACCAAATGACTTGAAACTTCACAGGGGACAACTAGGCTCATAAACCAAACTACTCAAATTGGTTCCAAGTGAAAAGCAATTGCGGTTTGTTATGATCACACAACATTTTCTACTGCATGCATCCATCTAAACAAAACAAGACAAATTTGCATACAAAGTATTGAGAGAAAAAGTACAAAGTATGATACCTGTTTTGTTATGTTTCAATTTCAACAAATTAAACCAAACAAATGAATTAAATAAGAAAGACCATATAGTCAAGTGCTAGTTGTAGATAACAGTTCCATAAAATAATCGGAAGTACCATCATCAGTGTTTTCCCTGAAACGTTGACAAAAGAAATACGCTATTGCCTGCTGCCTCCAAATACCTCACTCGTTTATCAAAATCCAATAATCGAATACTCCTCCTATGGTACTCGTTTAAAGAAATTGCTGAACAAAGTCCAATTGCCAAATATCCCCCTTATGGTCAATTTCTTAATAGAAAGTAGAACTCAATAAGCAACTACAATCTCAACATCTGGATCCTTTTCTTTTCGTTCCTTAATAAATCTATAGATAACAAACAAATAGATGCAAAAAATTTTGCTTATTCCTTCAATACTGCATATGAAATTCATGAGTTCTAAAATTGGTTCCAAGTGAAAAGCAATTGTGATTTGGGAGTTATATACACTTAGAAAGTTGACTACCCTTTTTTTAACAGATCTTGGAAACTCATTAATGGTCACATTCTAAAGTTCATAAGCCACTCACCTCAATTCTATTACCATATGCATCCATTTAAATAAAACAAGACAAATTTGCATACCTCTATAAAGCAAGTTATATTAGTGGCTGAAAATTTTTTGGTTATGACAACAGAGCTCCTAAGCAATCTTAGCTGCTCCTCAACTCCCTTGAGCTTGCCTTTCCCTCCTATCCGAAGCTCCTGACGAAAATTAATGACAACAATATTCCCAAAAATTAAAGGAAATCAAAATCAGAGGGGAGAACGCCCTTACCAGTAGTGAATCCCGGCGAGGCAGCGCTGTTTTCCGGTGACAGAGGCTCAGTGACGCAACCCCTAACAGCGGTGACGACGGTGACTCCATGAACGGCGACTGGGCACAGCAGGGCGAACAGCGCCTCCTCCTTTTTCCTCTGTCTTCTAATCTCCCCGCGTCTGTCTCTCCTGTGCGTCCTCAGCGTCGTCTGTGATGGGAGATGCGATGGCGGTGGAAGCTGGCAACAACCCGCTCGCGATGAAGATGACGACGGCGGCGGCTTCCCTTGGCGACAGTAGAATGCGAACTGACAGCGGCGATGGAGGCACAGCGGCGCTCCTTCCTCGCGGAGCTCTTCCTCTCGCTCAACGTCTCCTCCTTCCTGATGGCGACACGATGGCGCGGCGGCAGTGATGCCCGCCGGCACCGTCCTCCCTCTTCCCCCTCTCCTTCTCTTGCTCTCTGATTCCAGCTTCCCCCTTTCTTTTCCTTTCTTTCTCTCTCCGTTTTTTCCTTTCTCTTGCTGTGCGTGTGTTTTTATGTTGTGTCTGCGCATTTGGGGAAAGGGGGTGTGGCGGCTGGAAGGGTTTAGGGTTAAGGTAAGTGAGTGAGTGAGTGAGTGAGTGTGGATAGGGTTAGGATAAAATTAGAGTTAGAATTTTTAATTTGAGAATTAGGGATTGTTTTTGGAAAAAAAATGTAAAATTAGAAATTTTTGGATGAATTAAAATTTGGTAATTTTAATTAAATAATTACTTTTATCACTTTAATTTAATTACTTTTTGATAAATAATTTTTTAAAAATAAAATCATAAATAACTATAATAAATCATAAATAATTTATTATTTATTTTTTAACAATTAGAGATTTTACAGGCTTAATAATGAGTGTTGAGTTATGATGGGTTTAGGATTTTAGTATAGAGAAGGAAAAATCAGAACTCTATATTTTATTTTTAAGGAATTTTTTAAAAATTTATTTAAATGTAAAAATATGTTAAATTTTAGAGTGGTAATAAAATAAAAAAAATAATATTTGTTATAAATTTATTTTAAATAAGAGAAGGAAGATAACCACCAATGAGTTATAACTCAAATGGTATAGTCTTCTCATAGTCATCTAAGAGATGCGCGTTCGACGCGTTCGAGTCTTTCTATTTTTGTATAGAAAAAAGAGAGAGAGAAAAAGGGTGACCGAGCAAGCGGTAGAATGAAGAGTGAAAGTGAGGATTACAATTAGTAAAAATTATATATTAGTTTTATAAAAAAAATATAAAATAATATATACCATTTTTAAAAATTAATCATTTAATCTTGAATTTTTTATAAAAAATAATTAATTAATACAAATAATATTTTAAAAAATTAAATTTTTAAAACAAAATAAAATTATCTTAAAGAATTAAATATTTCAAAATAAATTTTTTTAGTTACGAAAATTCTTTTTTTAATAAAAAATAAGGGTAATATAGTAATTGCAAATTAATTTTAATTTAATAATAATTATATAAAGATATTATTTAACTATAAATTCTTAAATTATTTTTAAATAAATATCCTAATTTTAAAAATTAGAGTAATTAAATTAATTATTCTTGAAATACTATTTTATTATTAATTTATAATTATTTTTAAATAAATACTAATTAAAATAAAATTGGAGATAATCAAGTTAATTTTTTTATTCATAAAATTTAAAGTATTAAATTTAAAAATATCAAATATTTAAATTAAATTATATAAAATTTTTATATTTTTTTCAATTACTAAAATTTTAAATTATAAATAAGAAAAAACTCGTTTAATATATAAATCTCTAAAAATTTATTTTGAATAAATATAATAAATCATAAATAATTTATTATTTAATTTTTAAAATAATTTTAAACTCAAAGTATCATTAAATTGACTTAAATATTTTTAGTAAATAAATTTTTGAATATAAAATCTTAAATAAATATAATAAATTATAAATAACTCATTATGTTAATTTTCAAAAATTTGAAGTCTTACATTTAATATGTTAAAACAAAATTTTTTATTAGTTACAAAAAATATTTGAATTTTGTGACAAATAAATAATTTGTTACAAAATATTTAGAGCTTTTGAAACAAATAGATATTTTATTACAAAATATTTTAAACTTTTGCAACAGTAAAATATTTTGTTACAAAATATTATAATATTTTGCAACAAAACAACAATTCGATACGAAAGCCAACATAATTTGTAACAAAAGAAATTACGTTGTTACAAAATATTCAAATATTTTGTAACAAATTTTCTTGTTGTTACAAAATATTCTTATTTTGTAACAATAACTAATTATTGTTACAAATAAACCATAATTTGTAACAATTTTAAATTTGATACAAATTTTGTTACAAATGTTCCATTTTCTTGTAGTACCGCCACCTCGTCCACTCAAAAGTAAGAAAGAAGGAGGAAATCGGATAGAATATTGTGAATATTACCGAATCTACGGACATGCTACCAATGAATGCTTCGACTTGAAAAATGTTATTGAGAAATTGGTAAGAGAAGGATGACTAGATCGGTATTTAGCTAGCAAATCAGATGAGCCTCGGAAAAGAAGAAGGGACGAAGAAGTCGGACGAAGAGAACGACCACCTCACACCCCAGAGAGACACGTTCACATGATAAATGGAGGATTCGCAGGAGGAGGGATCTCTAAATCATCTCGCAAAAGGCACCTCAAAGAGATTATCATGTCGAGGGAGGAGAAGGATCGCCCGACCTCCCTACTATTACTTTCTCCCAAGACGACGTGGCAGGCATCATCCCGGGGCATGACGACCCTATGGTCATCACTATCATAGTGGCCAATGCAAACCTTCACCGCACATTGGTAGACCAAGGAAGCTCGGCTGATATCTTGTTTAAATCTGCCTTCGATAAGCTCGGCCTACAGGAAAAAGAACTTAAAGCATATCCGAACAGCTTGTTTGGACTAGGAGACACCCCAATCCGACCACTTGGATACATCTCACTATACACAACCTTCAGAAAAGGAACCCGATCAAGGACACTCACCATAGACTACATTGTAGTTGACGTAAGCTCAGCTTACAATGCCTTGATAGGTCGGACAACATTAAATCAGCTCGCAGCAGTAGTTTCAACTCCACATATATGCATGAAATTCCTGACTCCAGAAGGGATTGCTACGATAAAAGGAGACAAAAAATAGCGCGACGCTGTTACAATGAAAGTTTGAACCTCAGAGGAAAAGGGAAAGAAATCCACACCATCGAACTCGGGGGAGTTCGAGGTCGGGAAGAACTTCGCCCACAGCTTGAAGGCAAAATCGAAGAAGTCTGGATCGGAGATACCCCAGACAAAACAAGAAATATCGGGGCGACCCTAAAGAAAGAGGTGAAGGAGCCCCTGGTACAGTTTCTAAGAGATAATGTCGACGTCTTCGCATGGAAGGCCACAGACGTGCCAGGCATAGACCCTAAGCTAATGTGCCATAAACTGGCACTATACCCAGGATCTCGGCCAGTACAGCAGAAGCGTAGGAAGCTCGGACCAGAAAGATCCCAAGCTGTGGAAGAACAGGTACAAGCTCTATTGGAGGCAGGATTCATAAGAGAAGTCAAGTACCCCCTATGGCTAGCCAATGTTGTCTTGGTGAAAAAATCAAATGGGAAATGGCGGATGTGCACTGATTACACTGACTTCAACAAAACTTGCCCAAAAGATCCCTATCCACTCCCAAATATCGATATTCTAGTGGATGCCTCCTCCGGATACAAGTACCTCTCGTTCATGGATGCTTATTCAGGATACAATCAAATCCTAATGTATCCACCCGATCAAGAAAAAACCTCATTCCTAGCTCCAAAAGTAAATTATTGTTATGTCGTCATGCCATTCGGACTTAAAAACGCAGGAGCTACTTACCAAAGATTAATGAACAAAGTCTGTGCAGACCATATCGGGAAACTCATGGAGATATATGTAGATGACATGTTAGTAAAAACACAGAGTGAAGAGTTGCTACTATCCGACCCCAACAAAGTGTTCGACACTATAAGAAAGCACGGTATGCGACTCAATCCAGCAAAATGTACCTTTGCAGTAGAAGCTGGCAAGTTCTTGGGCTTCATACTCACACAAAGAGGAATTGAAGAAAATCCGGATAAATGTTGGGAAATACTTGACATGAAAAGTCCGACCTGCGTCAAAGAGGTACAACAACTCAACGGAAGACTGGCAGCCTTGTCCAGATTTCTAGCCGGATCGGCCATAAGATCTCTCCCCTTCTACGCCACTTTAAGGAAAGGAAAGAGGTTCGAATGGAAAATGGAGTGCGAGCAGGCTTTCCGGGATTTCAAAAAGTTCCTGGGACAACCACCTATTCTAACTCGACCACGAGAAGGAGAACCACTTGTATTGTACCTCGCAGTAGGAAGTCGGATGATAACCTCAGCACTAGTCCGAGAAGACGGAAATGGGCAACAACCCATCTACTTTGTCAGTAAAGCTCTCCAAGGGGTAGAACTGAACTATCAAAAGATAGAGAAGTTCGCCTACGCCCTCATACTAACTTCTCGACGACTTCGTCCCTACTTTCAAGCTCACACCATCAAGATTCGGACTAACCAGCTCATAAAAGGTATCATACAGAAAACAGATCTGGCCAGAAGAATTTTACAATGGGCAGTCGAGCTATCAGAGTTTGATCTCCAATACGAAACTCGAACGGCCATCAAGTCCCAATATCTGGCTCACTTTATTGCTGAGTACACGGACACTCCGGAAACTCCCACAGAATGGAATCTCTACGTAGATGGCTCCTCGAACAAAATCGGAAGTGTCGCAGGTGTGATAATAGAAAGCGACCAGGGAACCCAAATCAAACTTCCCTCAAATTCGAGTTCCCTGCTTCAAACAACCAAGCTAAATATGAGGCAGTACTAGCTGATTTGAAGCTGGCTAAGGAGGTTGAAGCTTAAAAGCTTATCATCTTTAGCGATTCACAAGTAGTCACCTCACAAATAGCAGGGAGCTACCAAGCCAAGGATCCCACCATGAAAAAGTACTTGGACAAACCCAGGGAACAGCTCGGACATCTTGGGGAATATGAGGTCCGACACATACCTTGGAAACAGA